>NW_020169846.1:793637-800925 GCF_002117355.1 Postia placenta MAD-698-R-SB12 | reverse complement strand
GGCGCACGAACCTCGCGTGTGACCTTTTCACTGCTCCTCTTTGTTGGTGGAGAAGATGAGTATATCGTCTAGGTACACAAGGATTTTGCCGCCGACGATGAGATCGTGGAAGATCTCATTCATCATCGCCTGGAAGGTCGCGGGGGAGTTGGTGAGACCGAAGAACATCACCAAGGGCTCGTACAACCCTCGGTTAGTTACAAACGCCGCCTTCCACTCGTCACCGGCTTTGATCCGGACGTTGTTATATCCCCACCGGACATCGAACTTCGTAAAGAGCGTAGCACCGCGGAGCTTGTCCACCATTTCGGCGATCAACGGCAAGGGGTAACGATTCTTGACCGTGATCGCATTCAATCGGCGGTAGTCCTGCACGGGTCGAAGCGTCCCTTCCTTCTTTTTGATGAAGAAGAAAGGCGACGAAATGGGCGACTTCGATTCCCGTATGTAACCTTTCGCTAACTGCTCCTTCAGGAACTTGTCAAGTTCCTCCTGTTCATTGTTTGACAGGGGGTACACTTTCGAGTGGAACGTCGAGTAGCCAGGCACAAGTTCGATCGCGTGATCGTAAGGCTTCCTTTCGGGCAGCCGCTCTGATGCTTCCTTGGAGAAAACATTCACGAACTCGTGGTACTGTTTAGGTACCGACTCCTCGGCGGTCTTAACGACCTTCTTTCTGATTTCTTCCTCAGCGAACAGCTGGGAGTACGTATGCCCTGCTGCGACGAATAGCTGAGGAGCGCCGGGAAGCGTGATGCCTTGTTCCCAGGCTTCGATCAGATCGGCCTCATTCCACTCTACTTCCGCCGGATCTTCTTCGGGTTCGAAGTCCGGGAGTACCTTACTCCGGCAGGCACCTATGACCGACCATTTGGACTTTGGCGAACGCCTGCGCGCCGTGGGCCTATCCCCCATATCACGCGTGGTCGCTGCTTGCTCCATTCGGCCAGTCTTCCTGGCACTGCACGTTTCAGGGCATCGTGATAACTTTAGGGAGCCTGACTCCCAATCAATCTCAGGGTTGTGCTCTCGTAACCAATCCAACCCGACGATCACATCCTCTGGACCTATGTCCGTGACCGTAAACACCGTCTTCTCGACGTGATCTCCTATCTGCATCTGTAGTACGGCTACCTCCGAGATGCTTCCGTCTTTATTGAGCGTTCCATCGATATTGTAAAGCGGAATTGGCTCTTTCAATTTCCGCGTTCGTACTCGATTCTCCGTGATGAAACGCTTGTTGATGAACTTCGTGGTGGCTCCACTGTCCACCATTGCGACTATATCCTTGTGCCGTCTTTCTCCTTTAAGGCGCACCGGGATGTGGAAATGCTGGGACCCATGGTCCAACTCGTACACATTTGCGGTCGCCAATACATTGTACAGATTGTTACTACGCGGTCCGACGCGTGCGGCACGAAGCGCGGACCGGATTAAAAAGACTCCTCCTTCATGGCCCGATAATGCTCGAGCTCCTCGCGCATTGACTTCATCTGTGCTATTAAGTCCGCCAGCTCGGAACTTTCCGATTTCGCTGAAGCGGCACTTGTACTCGCCGAGGATGAAGCGACGGGGGCGCTTGTCGCCGCCTGGGTGGAACCCGAGGCAACCGTAGCCCGCGCGTCAGCGCGTTTTGTGTAAGGCTTATCCTTACAATTAGGGCACTCAAAACGACGGTACCCTTGCTTCCCGCAGCCAAAGCATGTGCCAGGGAAGTCTCCTTTTCCGACGGCCGCATTGATGCTGGCCGAAGCTGCGTGCGATGAGGGTGCACCACCACGTGCCCCACCGCGACCTCGACCCCGGGCCGAGAAGAAGCTGTTTAACTCGGGCCGCCGGGCCCGGCTGATGTCGAGGATCTGCTCGACCTCAGTGGCTCGCTTTTCAGCGGCTCGCCACATGGTGAAGGTCTCGAGCTCGATCTTGCGATATATGCGGGAGGGGATGCCGCTCAGGTACTTGTCGCGTAGTTCCAGGTCCCCATACCCGGAACGGTCCGCTGGACCCTTGAACAGCGCGGAGAACTCCGCAGCGGTGCGTTTTTCGCGGACCGACTTGTCCGCACAGAGCTTCGCCAGCTCTACTTGGGCTGCTGCCGCATCGTCGAGATTTCCGAAGCGGGCCTTAAAGGCAGCGGTGAAGGCCGCTTCGTTCCTGAAGGGGGTCGTGACCCCTTGTACTCCCATCTGTACTGACGCGAGTTGGGCGAAGTACGGCGTGGCCCAGGCGCGGGCATCGCCATTGAGCAGGCTTAGCGCAACTTGTACCTTAAGCTCAATGGTTGTCAATGACGTGTTGATCAACCAGTAGATACGAAGTTGCGACAAGAATCTGTCGCACTCGATGACGGTTTTGCCGTCATAGTGGAGGGGGAGAAGAAGCTTCAGGGTCTCCTTGTCGGGGGCGGCTGTGGGGGAAGACATTACCGGCGTCGGGGGGGACGGAGGACGCTGCGGGGGCGGAGGCGGCTGTGGTGGCCTTCCGCTGGTCGAACTTCGAGAGGAGCGAGTGCTCGAGCGGCCTCTCGGCGGAGTCGGCGGTGAAGGTGCCGAAGGAAGTTCGGCAGCGGGGTTACGTACGTCAGGGACTGCTGATGTGGGGGCGAGCGCTGTCGGCGAGGTGGACCCAACAGAATCCTCGGACTCGGACTCCGAGACTCCTTCTTCACCTTCACCCTCCTCAGGCTCTGGCTCTGGCGCAGGGTCTGGAGGGAGATCTCCTCGCGCTTGACCTGGATCGGCGACGACAGTTTGAGGGAGGCGGGAGCTGGGGAAGACAGGGCAAGAGTGCCGCGAGGCAGATCGGGATGCAAGGGTGCTTCGCGGACCGAGCGGATGTTGCGCTCATCGGATCGCCTTGTAGCGTGGGTAGTCCTCTGGGATTGATCGGGGTGTTCGGTTCGGGCACGGTTGCTGCTCGCAACGGTAGATGATAGTTTCAGGACCGTCTGGGATGTAGACGTCGATGAGGTCCTGTGAGTCGAATGCGTGGACTTGGCCTTGGCAGGCAGCCACGTTGGATGGGGGTAGGAAGGGGAGGTGCGCGTACTACGAAAGGCCGTGCTATACTAGCCTACACCTACGGCGCCCGAGATGACACTGAGATTCGCAGTTCACGTAGGGCCCAATACTGCTTTTGACTATTATGCAGCAGGAACCAAGGCTACGCGTCCGTGAGGACAAGTACCGCTCACTGAAGCGCAGGTACTGAAGAGTTCGTCTCTCTAGTGTTGGCGATGTATAGTATGCTATCTACGTGTCGTAGGGTACAGTAGGGGTGCGCACCACCCAGCCTATGGGAAAGGAGAGTGAGTGTGTGGGGTTCCGAGGAACGCCGGCAGCTTGGTGGAGTTTCGACCTAGTGTCGCGACTTGAGGTCTAGCGACGGGGGAAAACCTAAAAGGAGCTGGGGGCGTTCGACTGATTCTCACCGAAGCGATGGTGAGCGATGCTCAAACCTAAGGCTAGGGACAAGTTAATATATTAGTGAGGTAAGAAAAGGAATACAAAGGATGCTTACTGACCTAGGGACAAGAGGTCGAAACTGAGGTCCCTAGGGCAGCAGAGGCCGGCTTATATACATGGGGAGATTAGGGCAGGCTGTGCACGTTGGTCCGTGCGCAGCTGGTTTGTGCGCAGCATGCCGACGCGGCCCCGGGGGCCGGTGAGTCAGAGCGGCTGTGTCAGCGGGGCCCGAGCTGTGCCGTGCGCTGCCGCTCCATCTAATCTAATCGTACAGTAGATAGTGACGCGTCCATATCCGGTATGTAGTACAGAGGTTGCGGGTTCGAGCCCGCGAAAAGGAAGAAATTAAAAAACGGCTAGACGCCGTACCAACTCGTGACACCCTTATTTACATTATTTACACCTCTATTCAGACAGCCCTGTAAAAAAGTGTAAATTACTTGTAAATTACCTGTAAAAAAGTACGGTGTAATTTACGCTGATTTATTTGCCTTACACTAGATGATATATCATCTGACGCTGGCCACCGTAAAGACATGATCGCGATTCTTGTGATCACATGCTCTATATACCCTGTCACATGATCAACGGAAAAACCCAATTTGCCTAATTCGACATTTTAGAGTTCACTGTGTCGAGTTAATGGCCTCAGATCAAAACATCTACTAAGGGAGCACTAGTGGCATTCATGCGATACATCTACAGATTGCCTTCAAGATAACCCACCTAATCATAACCTGACCTTAACCTAGCTTAACCTAACCTGACTTAACCGGACATAACCCTAACTTTATCTAACTTAACTGAACCTAACTGCCAAAAGGGGGCATGTTCAGATTGGGAACAGTAGCTGCAGTCAGTGGATGTCACGAGTTGGTACGGCACCTCGCCGTTTTTTAATTTTTCCTGTTCGCGGGCTCGAACCTGCGACCTCTGTACTACCTGCCTGATACGGACACATTGTTATCTACTGTACGATTAGATTAGATAGGACGGCAGTGCGCGGCACAGCTCGGGCTCCGCTGACACAGCCGCTCTGACTTACCGGCCCCCGGGGCCGCATCAGCATGCTGTGCACGGACCAGCTGCACACGGACCAGTGCACACAGCCTGCCCTTAATCTCCCCTGTATATAAGCAGGCCTCTGCTGCCCTAGAGACCTCAGTTTCGACCTCTTGTCCCTAGGTCAGTAAGCCCCCAGTTGTATCCTTTTTCTTACCTTACTAACTAATACATGTACTTGTCCCTAGCCTTAGGTTTGAGTGTTGCTCACCATTGCTTCGGTAAGATCTAGTCGGACGCCCCCAGCCTTTTAGTTTTCTCCAGTCGCTTGACCTCAAGTCGCGACATTAGGTTAAAACTCCCCAAGCTGCCGGCGTCCCCTCGGGACCTCTTACATTCACATTCCTTTCCCACAGGTCGGGTGGTGCACACCCCTACGGTACATTACGATACGTAGATAGCGTACATACATCGCCACCACTTAGGGAACGAACTCTTCAGTACCTGCACTTCAGTGGGCGGTACTTGTCCTCACGGACGCATGGACTAGGTTCCTGCTGCATAATAGTCAAAAGCAGTACTGGGCCCCACGTGAACTGCGAACCCTAGTGTCTTCTCGGGCGCCATAGCATAAGCTAGATAGCACGGCCATTGTAGTATGCGCACCTCCCCGTCCTTCCCTCATCCATTGTGGCTGCTTGTCAAGGCCAGATCCACGTGTTCGACTCCCAGGACCTCATCGACGTCTACATCCCAGACGGCCCTGAGACTGTCCTCTATCGTTGCGAGCAGCAGCCGTGCCCAAATTGGACACCCCGATCGATCGAGGAAGATTACCCTCGTTACAAGGCGATCCGACGAGCGCAACATCCGCTCGGTCCGCGAAGCACCCTTGCATCCCGATCTGCCTCGCGGCACTCTTGCCCTGTCTTCCCCAGCTCCCGCCTCCCTCAAACTGTCGTCGCCGATCCAGGTCAAGCACGAGGAGATCTCCCTCCAGACCCTGCGCCAGAGCCTGAGCCTGAGGAGGGTAAGGGTGAAGAAGGAGTCTCGGAGTCTGAGTCCGCGGATTCTACTCGGTCCGCCTCGCCGACAGCGCTCACCCCCGCGTCAGCAGTCCCTGACGTACGTGACCCCCCCGCCGAACTTTCTCCGGCGCCTTCACCGCCGACTCCACCAAGAGGCCGCTCGAGCACTCGCTCCTCTCGAAGTTCGACCAGCGGAGGGCCACCACAGCCGCCTCCGCCCCCGCAACGTCCTCTGTCCCCCCCGACGCCGATAATGTCGTCCCCCGCAGCCGCCCCCAACAAGGAGACATTAAAGCTCCTCCTCCCACTCCGATACGATGGCAAAACAGTCATCGAATGCAACCGGTTCCTGTCGCAGCTGCGCATCTACTGGCTGGTCAACACGTCGTTGACCACCATCGAGCTTAAGGTGCAGGTCGCACTCAGCCTGCTCGATGGAGATGCCCGCGCCTGGGCCACTCCCTACTTTGCCCAGCTCGCATCGGTGCAGGTGGGTGTGCAAGGGGCCACGACCCCGTTTGCAAACGAAGCGGCCTTTGCCGCCGCCTTCAGGGCCCGCTTCAGAAATCTCGACGACGAGGTGGCAGCACAAGTAGAGCTGGTGAAGCTCTGCACGGACAAGTCGGTCCGTGAAAAACGCACCGCTGCAGAGTTCTCCGCGCTGTTCAAGGGTCCGGCGGATCGCTCTGGGTATGGGGACCTGGAGCTACGCGACAAGTACCTGAGCGGCATCCCCTCCTGCGTGTACCGAAAAATCGAGCTCGAGACCTTCACCACGTGGCAAGCAGCTGAGAAGCACGCCACTGAGGTCGAGCAAATCCTCGACATCAGCCGAGCCCGTCGGCCCGAACTAAATAACTTCTTCTCAGCCCGAGGTCGAGGACGCGGTGGGGCACGTGGTGGTGCACCCCAGTCACACGCAGCTTCGGCCAGCATCAATGCGGCCATCGGAAAAGGCAACTTCCCCAGCACATGCTTCGGCTGTGGGAAGCAAGGGTACTGTCACAGTTTCCCTAATTTTACCTAATTTTTCCGCTATTTCTGCGGACATGTCAAAGGGTATAGGGACTTATCCATACTTATCCGTCCGCATATGGGTACATCTACATATCTAAGGGGTTATCCGCTTAAATAAGCGACACATGATCTTGTTCTGGACACATCAGGCTGGACTCTGATGCCGGACCTTTTCTAGATAGAAACCAGACTCCTTCTGGACCATGACATCATTCTGACATCATAGGTAGGAGCTAGGCTCAGGCACTAGGCCATAGGCCGGTCAATTCTGGACCCTAGGCCCAGGGCAGGGCAGGGCCAGACTATGACATCATATATGACATCATAGAGCACATGATACTTAGTAATCCTTACCCAGCTAGGTACCAGGGGTCCATTACCGGTCCCTGGGGGGTTTTCCCTCATGTATATAAGGCAGCATCCTGGGGCACCCTGTCCCCCAGTTCTATTCACTTCGTTGTTGCGCTTAACAGCATTACCTCCCCATACTTAAGTGCTATTATCTCCCCCCCTCAATATCAAGCTATAAGGTGGGTTTGTAGGTTTTGTGATAGTTGAATAGAACTGCTTTAAGGTGCACTGGGCCCTGGCAAGGGTCCCTTGCTACCTGCTTTGTTACAGGGCCTATTGGTCGTTGCTATGCCCCTATGCTGCAAAGCGTAAGGTGGCCTTTTCATGTGGGTTCTGGGGGTTATGGTTTGTCAACTGAAAAGTGGCAATACCTTTCTGCGAAGCACCTACCTTTATTGGTTAGGGTTGAACAATTAGTGTCAACAT
>NW_020169846.1:785363-786592 GCF_002117355.1 Postia placenta MAD-698-R-SB12 | reverse complement strand
ACCTAGGGACAAGAGGTCGAAACTGAGGTCCCTAGGGCAGCAGAGGCCGGCTTATATACATGGGGAATTTAGGGCAGGCTGTGCACGTTGGTCCGTGCGCAGCTGGTCTGTGCGCAGCATGCCGATGCGGCCCGGGGCCGGTGAGTCAGAGCGGCTGTGTCAGCGGGGCCCGAGCTGTGCCGTGCGCTGCCGCCCCATCTAATCTAATCGTACAGTAGATAGTGACGCGTCCATATCCGGTATGTAGTACAGAGGTTGCGGGTTAGAGCCCGCGAAAAGGAAGAAATTAAAAAACGGCTAGACGCCGTACCAACTCGTGACATTACCCCCCCCTCAACGGCGCATGACCTCATGCGAGGTGCCCTTGCCCATCTCCCATCCGGAGCGGCAACATGCTTCAGTCAGCGGCGAAGGCATTGGCTGAAAGTTGAGACCACCAAAGGTAGCAGCATTGAGTCGACGAGGGGCATTTGGATTCTTCCGGTGGAAGTCGGCTATGAGGGCCGGCGCATTGGCAACATTGCGCGCCGGTTCCCATGACGTATGCGAGTCGTCATAACCCTTCCACTTGACAAGGTACTGCAGCTGACGCCGGAAGATCCTCGAATCTTTGATCCGCTCAACCTCGTACTCCTCGTCGCCCTCAACCTCGATCGCAGGCGGCTCCTCCGGCTCCCGGCCCGGGATATCGCTACGCGTGTACTTGCTAAGCAAGGAGACATGGAACACCGGGTGTACCGGCACCAACTTCGGCAGGATTAATTCGTAATCCAGGTCTCCGAGCTTTCGCCGCACGGCATAAGGTCCGAGGCGCTTGGGACTGAGCTTCTTGCTCGGCTGTTTCAGCTTAAGGTTTCGGGCGTCAAGCCAGACCTTGTCCCCCGGCGCGAAGACCGGTGCCTCCTGTACGTGCTTGTCGTAGTACACCTTCATGCACTCGGCCGACAGCTCGAGCGCAGAGCGCGTATCGTCGCGAATCTCCTTCAGGATCTTGAGCCGATCAGCGGCCGCAGGCATCGCAGACATCGGATTGATCCGCACTTGGATCTCAGGATGGTACCCCTGATGCAGGAAGAAAGGGGAGTGCCCGGTCGCGGAGTGAACTCGGTTGTTCAGTGCGAATTCCGCGAGCGGCAACTGCTTTGCCCAATCATCCTGCCTGTGGCTTGTGAAAGCACGCAGGTACTGCTCGATCTCCTGGTTCCAGCGCTCAGTCTGGGCCGTCGGTC
>NW_020169846.1:774939-780870 GCF_002117355.1 Postia placenta MAD-698-R-SB12 | reverse complement strand
CGAGGGTAATCTTCCTCGATCGATCGGGGTGTCCGATTTGGGCACGGCTGCTGCTCGCAACGGTAGAGGACAGTCTCAGGGCCGTCTGGGATGTAGACGTCGATGAGGTCCTGGGAGTCGAATGCGTGGATCTGGCCTTGGCAGGCAGCCACGATGGATGGGGGGAGGACGGGGAGGTGCGCGTACTAAAATGGCCGTACTACACTAGCTTACGCTACGGCGCCCGAGAAGACCCTGAGGTTCGCAGTTCACGTGGGGCCCAGTACTGCTTTTGACTATTATGCAGCAGGAACCTAGTCCACGCGTCCGTGAGGACAAACACCGCCCACTGAAGTGCAGGTGTTGAAGAGTTCGTTCCCCGAGGGTTGGCGATGTATAGTAAAGCTATCTACGTATCGTATGTACCGTGAAGTATCGTAGGGGTGCGCACCACCCGACCTGTGGGAAAGGAGAGTGTGAGTGTGTGGGTTCTGAAGGAACGCCGGTCGCTTGGGAGAGTTTCGACCTAATGTCGCGACTTGAGGTCAAGCGACAGGGAGATATCTAGAAGCGAGGGGCGTCCGACTGGTTCTCACCGAAGCGATGGTGAGCGAGGCTCAAACCTAAGGCTAGGGACAAGAATGTATTAGTTAGTAAGTAAAAGAAGTAAGTACAGGAGAGCTTACTGACCTAGGGACAAGAGGTCGAAACTGAGGTCCCTAGGGCAGCAGAGGCTGGTTTATATACATGGGAGGATTTAGGGCAGGCTGTGCGCGTTGGTCCGTGCGCAGCTGGTCTGTGCGCAGCATGCCGACGCGGCCCCGGGGGCCGGTGAGTCAGAGCGGCTGCGTCAGCGGGGCCCGAGCTGTGCCGTGCACTGCCGTCCTATCTAATCTGATCGTACAGTAGATAACGATGTGTCCGTATCGGGCAAGTAGTACAGAGGTCGCGGGTTCGAGCCCGCGAAAAGGAAAAATTAAAAAACGGCTAGACGCCGTACCAACTCGTGACATTACCCCCCCCTCAACGGCGCATGACCTCATGCGAGGCGCCCTTGCCCATCTCCCATCCGGAGCGGCATCGTGCTTCAGTCAGCGGCGAAGGCATTGGCTGAAAGTTGAGACCACCAAAGGTAGTAGCGTTGAGGCGGCGAGGGGCGTTCGGGTTCTTCCGGTGGAAGTCGGCTATGAGGGCCGGCGCATTGGCAACGTTGCGCGCCGGTTCCCATGACGTATGCGAATCGTCATAACCCTTCCACTTGACGAGGTACTGCAGCTGACGCCGGAAGATCCTTGAATCTTTGATCCGCTCAACCTCGTACTCCTCGTCGCCCTCAACCTCGATCGCAGGCGGTTCCTCCGGCTCCCGGCCCGGGATATCGCTACGCGTGTACTTGCTAAGCAAGGAGACATGGAACACCGGGTGTACCGGCACCGACTTCGGCAGGATTAATTCGTAATCCAGGTCTTCGAGCTTTCGCCGCACGGCATAAGGTCCGAGGCGCTTGGGACTGAGCTTCTTGCTCGGCTGTTTCAGCTTAAGGTTCCGAGCGTCAAGCCAGACCTTATCCCCCGGTGCAAAGACCGGTGCCTGTTGCACGTGCTTATCGTAGTACACTTTCATATGCTCGGCCGACAGCTCGAGCGCAGAGCGCGTATCGTCGCGAATCTCCTTCAGGATCTTGAGCCGATCAGCGGCCGCAGGCATCGCAGACATCGGATTGATCCGAACCTGGATCTCAGGATTGTACCCCTGATGCAGGAAGAACGGGGAGTGCCCGGTCGCGGAGTGAACTCGGTTGTTCAGTGCAAACTCCGCGAGCGGCAATTGCTTTGCCCAATCATCCTGCCTGTGGCTTGTGAAAGCGCGCAGGTACTGTTCGATCTCCTGATTCCAGCGCTCAGTCTGGCCGTCTGTCTGAGGGTGGAACGCTGTGGACAGCGCCGGCTCGATTCCCAGACCCTTGTACACCGCATGGAGATATTTCGAAGCGAACTGGGGACCTCGGTCTGATATGACCTTGGCCGGGGCCCCATGATGCTTGAACACGTCGCGGATGTACAGATCTGCCGCACCTTCTGCCGTCAGGGTCTCATGACAGGCTGAGAAGTGGACCTGCTTTGTGAAGCGGTCGGCGGTGACCAGGATCGAATCGAACCCATCAGACTTCGGCAAGCCGACGATCATATCGGTCGTGATGATCTGCCACGGGCGCTCGGGGATCTCATTCGGCTTCAGCGGACCCTGGGGTTTGGCTGGGAATGTCTTGGTACGGTTGCACACATCGCAGGTGCTTACGTACTCATTGACAAACTTGGACATTCCCGGCCACCAGTAGTTCCGCGATAAGAGCTCCAGGGTTTTGGCACGACCACCATGACCGGCGATCGGCGAGTCGTGGTGGATCTTGACGATATCCCGCCGGAGCTCCGCGTTCTTTGGGACGTACACGCACCCGCGGAACAACAGAAGCCCTTGTTCGGCATTCCATTCCTCAAAACCCCTTTGCAGCCGGGGCGGCCCGAGGTCCTGCACCTTTTCAAGTGCCTCGGCCACCTCCCGATCCTTCTCCGAACACTCCCGAATGCGCTTTAGAAGCGACTGATCGGCCGTCACCGAGGCATGACCGCGCCGGGCGGAGGCGATGCGGAAGCGCTCTGGCTTGAGAACCACCTGATCGGTGTTATCGTCCTCATCGCCGATCTGATGGTCTGATCGACGCGACAGGGCATCAGCCTTTCCATTCGACGTTCCGGCCTTGTGCGTGATGCGGAAGTCAAAGCGAGCCAGGAAGAGCGACCACCGCGCTTGACGACGCGTGAGATGCTGGGATGTACGCCAGTACTCGAGGTTCTTATGATCGGTTACGATCTCGAACTGGTTAGGCAACCCCTCGAGATAGTGGCGCCAATCATCCAGTGCCTCAATGATCGCGAGCATCTCCTTATCGTAGATCTCATAGTTACGCTGGGCTGGGTCCATAGCGTGAGATCGGTAGGCGATAGGGTGCCATTTGCCGTCGTCCTGCTTCTGCATCAACACGCCGCCGGTGGCGTACCCCGAGGCATCGACTTCAATGCGCGTTTCCCGATTAGGGTCGTACAGCGCTAAGACGGGAGTCGTCGCGAAGAGCCGCTTGAGCTCGTCGAAGGCGCGCTGCTCTTCCTCGCCCCAATGCCATGGGTCGTTCCCTGTGAGTCGGTCGAGTGGTCGCGAGATCTTAGCGAAGTCCTTAATGAAGCGGCGGTAGAAATTGGAGAACCCCCGGAACTTCTGAACATCTTTTTTGTTCCGGGGTACCGGCCACTCATTAATTCCTCTTAGCTTCGCGGGATCCATTGCTACCTCATCGCCACCGAACACATAGCCGACGTAGTCAACCTTGGGAACATCCCATTCGCACTTCTCAGGCTTCAGGAACAGATCGTTATCCTGAAGGCGGCGCAGAACCTCGCGTGTGACCTTTTCATGCTCCTCCTTGTTGGTGGAGAAGATGAGTATGTCATCCAAGTATACGAGGATCTTGCCACCAATGATGAGATCGTGGAAGATCTCGTTCATCATCGCTTGGAAGGTCGCGGGGGAATTGGTGAGACCGAAGAACATTACCAGGGGTTCGTACAGCCCCCGGTTAGTTACGAAAGCCGCCTTCCACTCATCACCGGCTTTGATCCGGACGTTATTGTATCCCCATCGGACATCGAACTTCGTAAAGAGCGTGGCGCCGCGGAGCTTATCCACCATTTCGGCGATCAACGGCAAGGGGTAACGATTTTTGACCGTGATCGCGTTTAATCGGCGGTAGTCCTGCACGGGTCGAAGTGTCCCTTCCTTCTTTTTGATGAAGAAGAAGGGGGACGAGATGGGCGATTTCGACTCCCGTATGTAGCCTTTCGCTAACTGCTCCTTCAGGAACTTGTCCAGTTCCTCTTGCTCGTTGTTCGACAACGGGTATACCTTCGAATGGAAGGTCGAGTAGCCGGGCACGAGTTCGATCGCATGATCATACGGCTTCCTCTCGGGTAACCGTTCTGATGCCTCCTTGGAGAAGACATTCAGGAACTCGTGGTACTGTTTAGGCACCGACTCCTCGGCGGTTTTAACGACCTTCTTTTTGATCTCTTCCTCCGCGAACAGCTGGGAGTATGTATGTCCTGCCGCAACGAACAGCTGAGGAGCGCCGGGAAGCGTGACACCTTGCTCCCAAGCCTCGATCAAGTCAGCTTCGTCCCACTCTATCTCCACCGGATTGTCTTCGGGTTCGAAGTCCGGGAGCACCTTACTCCGGCATGCACCTATGACCGACCGTTTGGATTTCGGCGAACGCCTGCGCGCCGTGGGCCTGACCCCCGTATCACGCGCAGTTGCTGCTTGCTCCATTCGGCCAGTCCTTCTGGCGCTACATGTTTCAGGGCATCGCGATAATTTGAGGGAGCCCTTTTCCCAATCTATTTCAGGGTTGTGCTCGCGTAGCCAATCCAACCCGACAATCACATCTTCCGGACCGATGTCCGTGACCGTGAACACCGTCTTCTCGACGTGTTCTCCTATATGCATCTGTAGCACTGCTACCTCTGAGATGCTTCCGTCCTTGTTCAGGGTGCCGTCAATGTTGTACAGCGGAATTGGTTCCTTCAACTTCCGCGTTTGCACCTTATTCTCGATAATGAATCGCTTGTTAATGAACTTCGTGGTGGCCCCGCTGTCCACCATAGCGATGACGTCCTTGTGCCGTCTTTTCCCTTGAAGTCGAACTGGGATGTGAAAATGTTGGGACCCCTGGTCCAATTCGTACACCATCGCAGTTGACAATACGTTATACTTATTACATGATGATACTCGCGGCCCGACGCGTGCGGCACGAAGCGCGGACCGGATTAAAAACCCTCCTCCTTCATTGCTCGATAGTGTTCGAGCTCCTCGCGCATCGACTTCACCTGTGCCATCAAGTCCGCCAGCTCCGATTGCTCGGATTTCGCTGAAGCGGCACTTATACTTGCCGAGGGTGTTGTCGTGACGGGGGCGCTTGTCGCCGCCTGGGTGGATCCCGAGGCGACCGTAGCCCGCGCGTCGGCGCGTTTTGTGTAAGGCTTATCCTTACAATTGGGGCACTCGAAGCGTCGGTACCCTTGCTTCCCACAGCCAAAGCATGTGCCGGGGAAGTTGCCTTTTCCGACGGCCGCATTGATGCTGGCCGAAGCTGCATGCGTTGAGGGTGCACCACCACGTGCCCCACCGCGTCCTCGACCTCGGGCTGAGAAGAAGTTATTTAGTTCGGGCCGACGGGCTCGGCTGATGTCGAGGATTTGCTCGACCTCAGTGGCGTGCTTCTCAGCTGCTTGCCACGTGGTGAAGGTCTCGAGCTCGATTTTTCGGTAGACGCGGGAGGGGATGCCGCTCAGGTACTTGTCGCGTAGCTCCAGGTCCCCATACCCAGAGCGATCCGCCGGACCCTTGAATAGCGCGGAGAACTCCGCTGCAGTGCGTTTTTCACGGACCGATTTGTCCGCGCAGAGCTTTGCCAGCTCTACTTGTGCTGCCGCCTCGTCGTCGATATTTCCGAAGCGGGCCCTGAAGGCGGCGGCAAAGGCCGCTTCGTTTGCGAATGGGGTCGTGGCCCCTTGCACCCCCACCTGCACTGATGCAAGCTGGGCAAAGTAGGGAGTGGCCCAGGCGCGGGCGTCTCCATCGAGCAGGCTAAGTGCGACCTGCACTTTGAGTTCGATGGTGGTCAATGACGTGTTGACCAGCCAGTAGATGCGCAACTGGGACAGGAACCGGTTGCATTCGATGACGGTCTTGCCATCGTAGCGGAGCGGGAGGAGGAGTTTTAAGGTCTCCTTGTCGGGGGCGGCTGCAGGAGACGACATTATCGGCGTTGGGGGGGACGGAGGACGCTGCGGGGGCGGAGGCGGCTGTGGTGGCCTTCCGCTGGCCGAACTTCGAGAGGAG
>NW_020169846.1:631058-773660 GCF_002117355.1 Postia placenta MAD-698-R-SB12 | reverse complement strand
TGCGCGTTGGTCCGTGCGCAGCTGGTCTGTGCGCAGCATGCCGACGCGGCCCCGGGGGGCGGTGAGTCAGAGCGGCTGCGTCAGCGGGGCCCGAGCTGTGCCGTGCACTGCCGTCCTATCTAATCTGATCGTACAGTAGATAACGATGTGTCCGTATCGGGCAAGTAGTACAGAGGTCGCGGGTTCGAGCCCGCGAAAAGGAAAAAATTAAAAAATGGCTAGACGCCGTACCAACTCGTGACACTATCTAGGTATCGTAGGGTACAGTAAGGGTGCGCACCACCCAACCTATAGGAAGTGAATGTGAGTTTGTGGGAGTCCCGAGGGACGCCGGCAGCTGTGGAGAGTTTCGACCTAATGTCGCGACTTGAGGTCAAGCGACAGGGGAAGATCTGAAAGCTGGGGGCGTCCGACTAAATCTCACCGAAGCGATGGTGAGCAGCGCTCAAACCTAAGGCTAGGGACAAGAAAGTATATTAGTTAGTAAAGGTAAGTAAGGGATACAAAGGGAGGCTTACTAACCTAGGGACAAGAGGTCGAAACTGAGGTCCCTAGGGCAGCAGAGGCCGGCTTATATACATGGGGAATTTAGGGCAGGCTGTGCACGTTGGTCCGTGCGCAGCTGGTCTGTGCGCAGCATGCCGACGCGGCCCCGGGGGCCGGTGAGTCAGAGCTGCTGTGTCAGCGGGGCCCGAGCTGTGCCGTGCGCTGCCGCCCCATCTAATCTAATCGTACAGTAGATAGTGACGCGTCCATATCAGGCAGGTAGTACAGAGGTCGCGGGTTCGAGCCCGCGAAAAGGAAAAAATTAAAAAACGGCTAGACGCCGTGCCAACTCGTGACACTTTTCTAGATAGAAACCAGACTCCTTCTGGACCATGACATCATTCTGACATCATAGGTAGGAGCTAGGCTCAGGCACTAGGCCATAGGCCGGTCAATTCTGGACCCTAGGCCCAGGGCAGGGCAGGGCCAGACTATGACATCATATATGACATCATAGAACATATGATACTTAGTAATCCTTACCCAGCTAGGTACCAGGGGTCCATTACCGGTCCCTGGGGGGTTTTCCCTCATGTATATAAGGCAGCATCCTGGGGCACCCTGTCCCCCAGTTCTATTCACTTCGTTGTTGCGCTTAACAGCATTACCTCCCCATACTTAAGTGCTATTATCTCCCCCCCTCAATATCAAGCTATAAGGTGGGTTTGTAGGTTTTGTGATAGCTTCGGTAAGACTCAGTCGGACGCCCCCAGCCCTTAGGTTTTCTCCAGTCACTTGACCTCAAGTCGCGACAGTGGATGTATCACGTCTCTATGATGGTCAGCGGCAGATGATATATCATCCTGCCAGGTACTGGTGACACGAGCACCTGTTGTTATAGCCAGATATGCAGCAAAGACGCGCTCCTCGTGTATATACTACAAGCCCGCATGTCACTGCCAACATAATGATGACTGGTACTGTGTATGCTTCATCTGCTTCAGATACATATCAAGAACAAGTGAGTGAGCGCAAATGGTAGCAACGAGGGATAACATGTAGCAGAAGCATTGAAGTAATGCCACTGTAAGGCTATTTTCAATCGAACTCTTCATGCCCGGCCGAACGTGGATATTGATTAATGTTTGACAGTGTACTGTGTGATGTGATTTTTGAGGATCTGGTCAGGAGGCTGCATCCAGTGATGCATCGCAAGGATTCTGTAACAATATAAATGGGAAGCTGCTAATTGCGTGTGGTGACGAACTCCATTCAGAACAAACATCAAGAATTCCAGATCAGGGGTTGACGTTCACATTGCCTCGATTCGATTCACTCAAGGAGTCATTTCTTCCAGACTCTGCAAAATCAGCCCGAAGTGTGCGTGTGGACAGCAATCTAGAAGCCGAATGATCTTCACCACACTAATACACATGTATCCCCAGAGGGCACTTTCTTTGTTCTCCGATCCGGATGACCCGCGAGAGACATTCAGTGTGGCATACCCATGCGTACGCACCATTATGGAGTCGTCCTACGATTGTAAACGTTTTCTAGTATAACCCTTTTTGCCCGCTGAGCAGCACACTCAACTCGCAAATGGGATAGTTATAGGCCCCTGTTTGCAACTGTGAAACCACATAGTCATGATTCGACGCTCTGTTGTGCATCACATCGTGTGCGACAAGCGCTGCAGTGACTCGATTCAAGTCCTCTCTGCCGCGTGATGAACAGGATCCAAATCCTTAGTCGGCATACGCCGACATGTTTCAGCAGGGAAACAAGTGCAGAACAACCTCAAAAAGCATTGCTTCGGAGGTGGGTTCAGTATATGCCTTGAGGAGACTATGCATGCTTCCGGAACATCTGGACCATGATCAGGGTGACGGTATCTCCGAGCGGGACATCATATGATCCTGTCCACAACAAGGCAAAAGCATAAGTGCATCCCCAATCGGTAGACCAAACTTTTCATCTCCGCCGGCGCCCTCTAGGAGATCACTGCAAGGATCTCCAGACATCAGCTGGAAGAGTGTCCTTCTCGCAGCCTGCGAGAAACTCGTACGTACAGCAATAGTCCCCAGTAATTCATTTTAGCGAGATCTTATTGGAAAGGAAGAGACAGACGTATGCATTATCCACACAGGGGCTTCTGTACTCCGTTACACTGTTATAACAATCATTATTTGTCCCTGGCACGTATTGAGCAATCCAAAGCATCTGCATTCTCGGTGTGGCGTACATGCCTGGTGCGGGCCGCCCGTGCACGCTGGGCACTGCGCCGCAATAACTTGACATAATTGTGACGACTCATGACAGGCTGTGGAAGCATGCGGACCTCGACAGTTTTGGCTACGCAAAAGGTGCCTGGCAATATGGCTAGAATGGGAAGACTCTGGGTAGATGCTTCTGCGTACACTAGGGCACATATTTGGAAGTGTTAGGGATCACAATATCAACTCCTCATTTGATGATGTAGTAGAAAATGAGACTTTCTACAATTTTAGCACCTTCGCACACTGAGAAGGCCTCTGCAATGTCTCGCAGTGAATTGTACTTTCTTGGCCGAAATTCAACAAATTGAAGTAACGTGCATGCAGTGATCACTGAATCCTGTACCCTTCCCTGGTATTTCCAATGGGAAGATATCGCTACCTTCATTGGGAGCACAGCTGCTTGCAAGCTGCTGGAACTCGTTCCGTGTACATCGCTGTATAGACCATCGCTACGCCGTATGCGTTGCTTGGTCCTTGGTGGGAGCCTACCAGTGAAAAACTCGATGAACGCAATATAGAGACTATGACGATGAGCCTTCCTTGCGAATCCAGAGAGCACAGTATGGAGCTCCTCCGTGATTATACGTTACGATATGCTGGGTGTCTCAAATCTATCTCAGCATTGGGCACCGACACCTGTCGCGACTTGAGGTCAAGCGACTGAGGAAAAACCTAAATGCTGGGGGCGTCTGACTAAGTCTTACCAAAGCGATGGTGAGCTACGCTCAAACCTAAGGCTAGGGACAAGAAAATATATTAGTTAGTAAAGTAAGAAAGAATACAAGTGAGGGCTTACTGACCTAGGGACAAGAGGTCAAAACTGAGGTCCCTAGGGCAGCAGAGGCCGGCTTATATACAGGGGTAGATAAGGGCAGGCTGTGCGCACTGGTCCGTGTGCAGCTGGTCCGTGCGCAGCATGCTGACGCGGCCCTGGGGGCCGGTGAGTCAGAGCGGCTGCGTCAGCGGAGCCCGAGCTGTGCCGTGCACTGCCGTCCTATCTGATCTGATCGTACAGTAAATAACGACGTGTCCATATCAGGCATGTAGTACAGAGGTCGTGGGTTCGAGCCCGCGAAAAGGAAAAAATTAAAAAACAGCTAGACGCCGTGTCAACTCGTGACAACACCCCTACAATAGCGAGATTCAGTGCTCAGAATGTGTTACAACCCCGATGGCAGCAGCCATATTTCACCATCATAGTCCCTGAAGACAAGCAATCCTGTGATGACATATTTGATGTGAGCAGAGGCAGCAAAAGTATGGTTTAATGACAGCTGAACAAATGAATTCCATCCATGTCTATTCACAGGAACATCCAGACCAGCGAGAACATCAGTACTTGTGTACAAGCGGGTCTGGAACAAAGAAGCCAGTGGTCATACCATATAGCGCGGCTACATAAGTGTGCATGTCGCGGGCATACCAGCCTGCGACTAACCTCCGCACCCATTTCCACCAACTCGGCTGAGGATCGGTAAAGAGCATACCACCAGCCTCGAACCAGGGAGGATAAACCCCCGAGCTGCCCCAGTCAATCAACCATAGCTTCCCGTCGTCACCCAGCACGACATTTCGTGGAGTAAGGTCCCCATGAACAAGGACCAGCCGCTCTCTCTGCACAAACGGCGGGGTATCGAGGCTCCGCTCCCTGATGTATTGTGAGACGCGCAAGCGTCCATTGAGCCATTCGAACAACGCTGCGGCGGATGAGAAGGGGCCGCAATGATAGTCGGCACCCATTGCGGGGCCAAAGCACTTCAGCGGCTTTGAAAGATCATCCGTGAGCGGCCCGGGGATTTGGCGTTCGATCTGCTCTGTCCGTACGCGTCTGAGCTGGCGGATGTAGCCACGGAGCGTCCATGCGATGACGAACTTCCGCCAGGGGCTGAGGTCGTCCCAGCACCAGTCGAGCGAGCGCCCTTGGATGTGTTCCATAGCCAGCAAGAATGTTTCACCGCGTTTGAAAATGCGCAATGGTTTGGGAACGGGGATCGACGTCTGAGCGCGAACGATCTCCATTGCGCGAGCTTCAAACTCCCCAAGCGTATAGCTACCCGTTTTGACGATTACTCGAGGTGATATGATAAAGATAGGTGGAGGTTGCAGACCGGATTGGGAAGAGCCGAGAATGCGCAATTCCGGAGCACCATGGCATAGCTTATAGATCTCTTCGTCGGTGAGAGATTCCTCCCACCATAACTCGCTCTGTGCACGTATGTTTGAAACTTCTCATGAGCTACGCGTAGACGGGACTTACATTACTGTTTGGCTCCGGTTGAGCGACTGTCTGCCTGAACCATGAAAAAGGATGTAGACCACTCAGGCCGATATTGAAGCTCAATGCACGCATCGAGTGCTTTGCGCTGCAATGTTGTTAAGTCGAGAGCCACGCGCGAACTTTCTGTGTAGTTACCTATGGCTGAGGATCGTGGTGAAACAAGTGTGTTGGAGGCACGTGGTGAACGCTTCGGGACGCAGTCGATGTTTGTCTCTGTGGGCGTCATCGCTCAAGCGCTCAATATTCAATGCCCGTACTCGGATAAGCGCCCACACTTCGTATCTCGTAGTCTAGAGAGCTTGCTGAGGCCATCGGGATTGTTTCAGATGTGGCGAGGAAATTGATTCGATGAGTGATATATTTTTGATAGTAGTACAGAAAATATGAACATAGAGCCGAGTACGACTAGTATGAGGAACTTCAAGTTATCACTGGCAGGTACTCGCTCGAAGTCCGCTGGTCGTGAGCACGCAGATAGTGTGGAGGACCACATGTGTCCTTCAGCTGGGTTGAAATTTCAAGCGACAATGGACTCCGTCACCAATAGTTATGTCGAGCCCTCATCCTGAACCGGGAGTTTTTTCAGGGATCTTTCTCTTTTTGTTACGTTGTCCTGTCGCATCCCAAGGGTCTCATCGACAGGGTCCAGCACATACAGGCGATAGGAAATAAGAATTACCGTCGGACGTGCGGCGTTGACCACGTTCATCTTTCTAGGATTGGGTCCGACGGGTCGTCTGAAGGAGACTACAGTTGGGATAATCGGCGGCACAGGCGGCCTCGGCGCAGATTACGACGCTGTGATTCTAGCTGAAATCGTGTAGTCATGCAAGAACAATGGGTGAGCGCAAATGGCAATGACCAAGAAGATCATCATATAGTAGAAGCATTGTAATAATGCTACCGTCTGATCTCATCGATAAAAGACTGCGTGCAGCATGCATGGCTGAACCGGGATATTAGGTTCCTGTGAAGCGTGAACTCGGTGCTCTGTGAGAATCTAGTCAGGATGATGCATCAGTTGATGCAATGCAAGGATTCTGTAGTGAGACGAATGGGAGACTCTTGATTGTAATGAGGCGCTGCGCAGCGTAGGATAGAGACGATCACCACTTGGAAAATTGTCAAGGCATCTCAGATCTCAGGGACTGATATCCCACTACCTCGGTTCAGTTCACTCAACGAGTCATTTCTTCCATATACTGTAACATAAGCCCGAAGTGTGCGCGTGGGTAGAAGCCTAGAAGCCGAATGGGTATCGCCGCGCTATTACACATGTATCCTCATAAGGCACCTTCCTTGTTCTCCAATACGGATGACCCGCGGGAGACGTGCACCAAATCCAGTGTGGCGTACCTATGCGTGCGCAACATTATAGCGTGAACCTACGGCTGGGAATATTCATCTAGTAGTATTCCGTTGTACGCTGACCTGGTCACTTGCTTCGTTAGATCTTGCCAGGCCCCTGTTCGCGCCTGTGAAGCCGTATAACGATCAACCCGCGACGTTCACGGGCCGTTACTCGTGAGACCAACGCTAGCCCAACGTCGAGTCTTCTGTGCCGCATGGCGAGCGGGACTTGAATTCTCCGTCATCATACACTCAGATGCTTCCATAGTGAGGCACGCTAAACAAACCCAGAACGCATTGGTTCGGAGGCCCGTGTCGTGTAATGTACGCCTGGAGGAGATCTTCTGGTATATCCGGTCCACATATCCGAGTGGCACGTCCTATGCTCATTGCAAGACGAAAACACAAGACTACCTCAGATTGGTGGGCCTCGCTTCTCATCTCCGCCGGCACCCTCGAGGAGATCACTGCAAGGATCTTGGCTCATCAGCTGGAACAGTGTCCTTCTCGCAGCCTGTGAGACACTCGTAAGTAGAAGGTCCCGGGTCATGAAACGCGGCAAGGTCTCAGTGGGGATAGAACGACGGGCATACGTGTGATCCAGACAGGAACTTCTGTATGACACGACACTTCTGTGAATATATGTGATCATCCCGTGAGTCGTGTACATGCCTGTCCGCGCTGGCCACGATATCTTGACAGTTCTGCCACAGTCGCGATTCACGAAAGTCATGTGGGCGTGTTTACGAAATGCACAATAGCAGGGAAGATACTTATTGTTGTGGCTGGAATGGCAAGCTCTCAGGCGCGGAAAGGGACAGTCTGCGTGCACAGCGCATGCAGACCGTCCCTTTTTCGCGCCTACATTGCGTGTTTGAAAGCGTTAACAACTCGGCATATCAATTATTTCTTGCTTAAACTAGCTAGATAATAAAACGTACCACACAACCTCGTGCTGCCGTACACTGACATGATCTCTGAGGCGTGTCTGTTGAACTGCAAAGATTAGTTCAGAAAAGTCACAGCAACGGAATGTGACGTAGTGATGTCCGTCAGCTAGGCAGCAATCCCATAGAAAGGATGGTGTTGCCATCATACGGGGTAGAGGTTTTCGCGAGCTGCTCGAACACATTCCACCTACAGTGCTAATATCGCTGCGAAAGTTGTAGTAACGCCACAATCCCAAGTTCAGATCTCGGCGCCTAGAGTTCAGATGGATCGGCGCTGATTGCCGTGAACAGTTCGCTTAGACTGAGACGAACTGCACGGCGCTTCAGCGCTCCGCCCTTCGTGCCTTTTCACTGCTACATACGCGCTTGGCAAATGTAACGGGGCAGGTTGTACTGTCAGACATGGGTATCCGGAGCCGGCGTAGGTTGATGGAATTGTCTACTCTGCTCTCAGGAGACTAGTTGTACTCTGCGTCGTTCACTAGTAGACTAGCAAAAATGGACTTCGAATTGATGTTGTGGTCTCCCTTGTCCTAGATCTGTGAGTCTTACGAATGAGGACATGGAATAAGGAGCAATTTGCACGCGGCTTGATGTCTAAAGGCAGGACGGCGGCAGCAGCTTCTTCGGCTTGCAGACGGATACGTGAGCCTGTGTCACAACTGTTTGCGCGTGACAGTGGATAGTGGACCAACCGTGTCACACCATAGTTCGTATTCATGGCTGAGTCCGAGTCACTCCTCACACCCAAACAGCAGGAGGTATGTGTCGCCTCGTCAGGAATTATGAACATCATACCTTGGCTGACGGAATTCTTGCAAAAAGCCATGTTCGCGCAATACCGCCTCGTCGCGTTCACACTTGCCACGTCACACATTTGTCCGCATTAACGAGGACTATGCCGTGGAGTCCCAGTTCTTCGGCTGGCTTGTCACCTTCGACCAAGTTGCCGACATCAACCTTCGTATAGATCGCAGTCCCTTGACCCATAAGGACCTTGATTGGTGGGAGAAGGCTGCCTGTGGAGGCGCACTCACCTGGAAGCTGAAACAATTGACCGACATCGAGACCATTAAAGTCAGGTCTGCTTATGCAGACTACGACGTGGACCCGGCACACTTTCTCCTGTTGAGCGATTACGACAGCAAGGAACAAAGTACACAAAAAGTACAATACAGACATGACTACTAAACAAAACAAACAGACATCATGTTTTTGCTCATGCGCCCTCCAAACGACGAATCATCCGCCTCTCCCGCTCGCCGACAACTTTGACCAGGCCCTCCTGTTCCAGTTCCCGAATGACCTGCTGGAACTCCGCCGAACTGATGCGGACCGAGCTCTGGCTCTCCAGCTGCTGCAATGCGTCCGCCCAACGGACGCCCCGCGTCCCCCCTGCGCTGCCATCCAGCATTACCAGCACCGCCTTCCGCATATCTCCGCGCAGTTTGCGCTGCTGCCGCCCGACACTGGTGTCCAGCAGACCCATGTCAATTTCGCCCGTTGTGGGATCGCGGGCACTCGTGTTTTCATGCAAAGGGATAGCTCACGGACAATCGACTTCATCTCGCGATATGTCAAGTACGCTGAATCTTATGGGCAAAAACTGTCGCTCTGACGATAATCCATGCAGATTCGATAATTGTGTCTGGCTCGTCCTCAATGACGTCGTTATTGGCGTCGCCTTCGGGTCGTTCCTATGCGAGAACAGATCATTGTTGTCCCGGATTCTGGATCAGTACGTACAGGTAGGGTTCCCGAGTGTCTATGCAACATCAACGAATACGATCTCATGGGACCTCAGCTGTACCTCGTCGATTCCATAAAGCATGCGCTTCCGACAATTGGCCTGCGGGACTCAAACTGAACACCGAGCGTAGCCAGTTCTACTGCCACACGCTCCTCGGCGTGGTTTCTACCTGGGGTTGTGCGTCCTACACCATCCGCTCTCTTAGTCCGTTGTATCTGACGCACACCAATTATTCAATATTTTTAGATGTCCTGCGATGCGCGGCGCCGTACTTACCTGCTTTCCCATGGGTGACGGGGACCATGGGTGGCTGCGGCATGACGATGGTCGTCTCGTTGCTATCAGGGGAAGCGATTCGACGTACTTCGGAATCGGCTTGACTCGTGGGATTAGGACATCGATCAGTTGTTGCTGGGCACAATTCTGTTCACGTTAATCGCCTTCCTCTCTCCAACCGTGCTCACATACTACGCGCTCTTCGCTGCGGTACGACACACCATTCTGTATCCTATTGTACACTGGCTCATGCGAGTTGCTTAATAGACTCACCTCAGCATGAAAGCGCTCTGTGCTATCCTCGACACGGTCATTGCGCTGCTCAACCATTTCCCGCTCTTTGCCTTGATGCTCCGTATCAAGGACCCGATGCGTCTATCAGGCAAGCACTATCCACGCATGCGCGAATGTCAGAGTGACTGACATCCACGTAGGACAGGTTGCATTCAGGCGACTGGCTGGACGAGAAGGATCTTTGATTCTCGAGGTAATCTTGATCAACGCGATGTTCCAAGTTGCGAATCTGACGCGGGTTCTGCTTAAATCAGCCAGCTCTGCTGTCATCGGTGTTCGTGCACTACGGTGAGCTCCTTATGACGACACGACAAGAAGAGATCTGACCTGCAGATAGCCCACTTATGGTCTCGCCTTGCTAACCATTATGGTCCTGAGGGCGTTTTCTGCCTGCTCCTGTTAGGGCGACGACTCACTCGAATCCCACGTGCTATAATCCGCTTCAGCATGGTCCCCAAGGGTAAGGATGATGATGAATCACGGAAAGAGGAAAAACAATAGTGTAACATTATTCATGCAACACAAGGGACCTTTATTACAATGTATGTGTATGAAGTGTGATCGTGTTGGGATTGACATATTGAAGTCGGCTCGGACTCCCCTCAAATTGAGTCCTTCGACTGCCGCAAGATCGGCCGCCGCTGCGACTACTTGGTACACTGGTGCGGCCAGCCGGTGTCGGAACGCTCGCGAGTAGGCCTTTCGGACGTCCCGCGCTCACTCAACGAGTCGCTCGGGCGTTTCCACCGCCGACATCCTAGCCTCCCTCGTCCGCACCGAGTCGCTGCAATTTTGGGCCCCCTCGGTATATCCGGATGGCACCTCTCTACTCGCTTCGCCTGCGTCTCCTGCTTCACTCCGTCCCGTCTCGCTTGCTCAACCCTTCTGTTCGCCTTCGTCGCCCACCACTCGTCAGACACTTCGCGCCTCATACGGACCCTCTGCGCGCACCACGATCCGTGCCGGCCGCGTTTTGCGTCCTCCCTCGCTACGATCCCTTGGTCCTCAAGCGTCGCAGTGCTCCGCGGAGTGGGGTGATGTCAGCATCGTCGCGCATCAGTCGCCACCGGGCCTGCAATAGACCGGTCATGGTCGCACTGACCAAGTACATGCGCGGAAGATGCGTAATAAGACAGCCGAAAATTCGTATATAGGAACCAGTCGCGGATACAAACAGGCTGCTTACTGTACGTACCGTAGCACTGCCACGTCGCTCATGTATTCAAGCCACGAGGATTCTCGCGAGAATCCTCGCAGAGTCAAGGAGTATTTGACTACATTCTATTCTATCTCTTGCGCATAGGCTCGACTCGGACTCGATCACTCGGAAACCGATGCTCTGCCACTAATACCATACTCTACATCTTTATACTGAGGATCTTCGACTCCTGGCACCGTGATTCGTTCTCCTCTCGTAGTCCTTACAGCCGATGACTGACGCTGAGCAATCCCCTCAAGACGTTCACGCCCAGGTCAGCCGCTCAGCACGACGCCCTGTGCTGCAACAACAAGAAGTATAGAGCGCGCCGTCCGTCAACGCTTTCCGTCGCCTGTTCTGACCGACATCGGCATGTGGACGCTCGCAAGAATCTCATTCGAACAAATAGGCTATATTCTGTTTACACATTCTTTCAGACGTTATAGAAGAGTGGTGGACAGACGGCGTGGAGAAAGTGAGATTCGACTACGCAGAACGAATCATCTTCAAGCTACTACGGGCCTCTGTCAGTGATTTGAGAGTGAGTGTGTATGTACGAGTGGACGCTCACCTAGTAGAATGTGCCTAATGGCATTTGCAGTGACATGCTGCGCATATTGTCAATTTCAAGGGCCCCATGGTCCCTGAGTTCCTGTGCGGCCCTTGTTGTCCCGGACCATCCGTCGCGCGAAGGAGCGCAACGTGGGGCTCCACTGATCTGAGCGATCAGTCGAGCTCCACGATACGCTCCTCATCCTCATCCTTGAGCTCAAGAAACAGGCTGTATAGACATGTTTAGTATTATCTCTGACTCCCTGCGCCACATACTGCAGACAAACCACCAGTGTAAGACCATGCGCCAGATGCTTGGGTCGACTCTGAGCATACTAGGTGGACCACAGCGACAGGTGTGTTTTTATCTGTATCCCAAATACTCTCCAGATTGCAGACAGAGCGATTATCGGACTCGCTCCCTTCATATAGCCTGGCTACAATGTCTTGTTTTAGCAAAAGATTCATGGCGAAGTGACGAGTTGGCGAGAGCGGGGGAAAGAGGTTAAATGTCGAGCAGCCCTGACGTCTACCTCGACAGGCTCACGGTTTCCATAGCATGCTGAGCGAGAGAACAACTGCAAGTGGCATTGATCACGGTGGAATTATGGACAGGCGGCTGTAAGATGTGACATACGAAGATTGACTCGTGTTATCGAGTGATGGGCTGATACGGCAAGAATACAGGATCCAAGTTATGAAGATCATCGATGCATTCGTTACGAGTAAATTGCCCCAGAATCCGTCAGTGTGATGGTCCGATGATGCTGCTTCCACCAAATCAGACAGGATGGGACTCGCATAAGTACTTCTATCGGTATTCCTGAGGTGAGTCACTAGGGACTAGAGGAGATGCTCCGGCTGCCATCACCATAGGATTCTCGAAATACCTCAATAAGATTGTGGACTCCGAAAAAGTCGGAATTGAGCAAACATGGATTAAGAAGGACAGTTGGGATCATAGGGTACAGATAGCCATATGTTAGTTCCGTACTCGTTCTCACAGAGTTGGCAGCAACCTCACCTTGGATTCAATTTTGCACCACGACAGTAATTACATTTAACCGCAAAAATCAGTCAAACACATCCTCGGAATCCCACAATAGTGTGATAATGCATTCAATGTCAGCAGAGGCAGCAAAAGCATGGCTTAATCGTAGCTGAATCTATCTATGTGTATTCACAGGAACACCCGAACCAGCAAGAAGATCAGTACCTGTGTACAAGCGGGTCAGGGACAAAGAATCCAGTGGTCATACCATATAGCGCGCCTACGTAGGTACGCATGTCGCGGGCATACCAGCCTGCGACTAACCTTCGCACCCATTTCCACCAACTCGGCTGAGGTTGGGTGTAGAGCATGGCAGCAGCCTCAAACCAGGGAGGATAAACGCCCGAGCTGCCCCAGTCAATCAGCCATAGCTTCCCGTCGTCACCCAGCACGACATTCCGCGGAGTAAGGTCCCCATGAACAAGGACCAGCCGCTCTCTCTGCACAAACGGCGGGGTATCGAGGCTCAGCTCCCTGATGTATTGCGTGACCCGCAAGCGTCCATTGAGCCATTCAAACAACGCTGCGGCGGATGAGAAGGGGCCGCAGTGATAATCGGCACCCATTGCGGGGCCAAAGCACTTCAGCGGCTTTGAGAGATCATCCGTAAGCGGCCCGGGGACTTGGCGTTCGATCTGCTCTGTCCGTACGCGTCTGAGCTGGCGGATATAGCCACGGAGCGTCCAGGCAATGACGAACTTCCGCCAGAGGCTGAGGTCGTCCCAACACCAGTCGAGCGAGCGTCCTTTGATGTATTCCATAGCCAGCAAGAACGTGTCGCCATCTTTGAAAATGCGCAATGGTCTGGGGACGGGGATAGACGTCTGAGCGCGAACGATCTCCATCGCGCGAGATTCAAACTCCCCAAGCCTGTACCAACCCGTTTTGACGATTACTCGAGGTGATATGATGAAAATAGGTGGAGGTTGCAGACCGGGTTGGGAAGAGCCGGGAATGCGCAATTTTGGGGCCTTATGGCATAGCTCAATGATCTCCTGGTTGGAGAGAGATTCCTCCCACCATAACTCGCTCTGTGCGCGTATGTTCGAAACTTCTCGTAAGTTACACGTAGACGGGACTTACATTACTGTTTGGCTCCGGTTGAGCGACTGTCTGCCTGAACCATGAGAAAGGACGTAGACCACTCAGGCCGACACTGAAGCTGAATGATCGCATCGAGTGCTTTGCGCCGCAACGTTATCAAGTCAAGAGCCACGCACGAACTTTCTGTGTAGTTATTTGTGGCCGAGTATCGTATATTTAACGGTCGATGTCACGAGTTGGTACGGCGTCTAGCCGTTTTTTAATTTTTCCTTTTCGCAGGCTCGAACCCGCGACCTCTGTACCACCTGCCCAATATGGACGCGTCGTTATCTACTGTACGATTAGATTAGATGGGCGGCAGTGCGCGGCACAGCTCGGGCTCCGCTGACACAGCCTCTCTGACTCACCGGCCCCCGGGGCCGCGTCAGCATGCTGCGCACGGACCAGCTGCGCATGGACCAACACGCACAGCCTGCCCTTATCTTCCCCTGTATATAAGCCGGCCTCTGCTGCCCTAGAGACCTCAGTTTCGACCTCTTGTCCCTAGGTCAGTAAGCCCTCTCTTGTATCCTTTCTTACTTCACTAATTAATATATTACTTGTCCCTAGCCTTAGGTTTGAGCGTTGCTCACCATTGCTTCGGTGAGATCTAGTCGAACGCCCCCAGCTCTTTAGGTTTTCCCTGTCGCTTGACCTCAAGTTGCGACAGTCGATGATGTAGCATCATGAAAACCCTCATTGTACATATTGTACTTATGTAGTTTTATTAATTTAGCTCAAGTGAAATAATAGAAGGATTGGCAGTTATCTCTACTTGTTTTTTTTCTGACCACATAAGTTGGAATAAATCGGGTCTAAAAACCCTTTATGCAAGTCTAATCGGAGCGGTCCTAGCAAGGCGTATGCCCGCCGCGTTGGGTGCACGTGTTCACAACATGTGCAATGTCCTCTGCTCGACCTGCGAGTTGATCAGTGAGGACATGCCAATCACTTACCCAGCAATACTGTGAGGCAACCACGGCGTTGCTGAACAAGCAGATGGTGAATAGTGGAGGGATATAACCTGGTGGCCTGGTCAGGTGTTGGAGAGCGCACTCTCCTTCTCCATCCAGTTTACCACCAGGTAGGTTGCTGCAAATTGGAGTAGCGAGTGATTCCTAGCATCTCCGAAGTTCGGTCCAGGAACGAGTTCGAACCGTCCGAACCCTGAACCGAACCTGCGGTTCAGGTTCGGTTAATGTCATGAGTTGGCATATGATCAGCATATATACCTCCGGTCAGATGTCAAGCCAAGCTTGACATTGCACCCTTTTGGTGTAGAGGTTATGATGTGAGACTGGCGCATGCATGTAAATCCTTACAGTTAAGCTCAGTCCATAGATTTCCCCAGTGGTTCAGTTCAAGGTTCACAGCCATCATGGACCGGTCCGAACCGTGAACCGGAATCAAGTCTCACTGCTCGCAAAAAAAAAATTTAATGAAGCCTAAAATACTAGTCTACATTTGTCTAACCAACAGACAATGTCTCAATCTTGCCACAGGACCAGTGTGCACTGTTCCCCGAACAACGTCGTGATGCATACCCTGCCATCCGTTGGAAGATGCCGTTGCCTGCCGAAATAGGCAGGCTGACATAAGCAGAGATTGACGAATGCGACAACTATTACAGTGTCGCACCTTGCATATCCTTCTCAAATGCTGAGTCTTGTTGAAACGCGCTGACCCGCGCGGTCAGGAACGAGCTCGCAAGCTCGGGCGCGCGAGTAGCCGGGGGCCGGAGGCCCCTATCGTAGTATATAACGACCCCACGCGATGTACGTACCGCACGCGATTGTCCCTGACGGGCATCGCTACGCCCATGGACAAACACGCCCCCGCGCCGTTCGCACCATTGTTCCAACAAGTCTCTTGTTTGTTTATGTGTTATACTTATAGTATGACCCCAAAAATCAAAACCAACATCTTTTATATGTCCATTTAAGATTTTAAGGTTCAGCAGGTTCGAACCCACTCTGAACCTGCTGAACCCATTCAGAAGGTTTGGTCCAAGGTTCAGTCCGGTTCAAGCTGATGGTGTGTAGGTTCGGTTCAAGGTTCAGGGCAAGAGGCCCCTGAGCCGAGCTAAACCGAACTTTGGAAACACTAGTGATTTCTGTGTGCTGAACCCAGTTTACCACCAGCTCATGACATATTTCGCATATTTCGTGCTACTCACCTTTCCCTCCCTTGATGCTTTCGTCCTTGCTGTACACTTGAGGCCGACTAGTGTCTGACAAACATACAAATACATCTGTTTTGGTTCGGGTGTTTTGTCGGGTGAAAGCCGGCAGACACTGCGCCCTGCTAAACACATTCCCACGTGAGGATAAAGACCGTCGCTGGTTAGTGGTGCAAACATAAAGCAAGTGCCAATAATGTGATTCCTTCCACTTATTATCCCTGCGGTAACTCAATAAGACAGTGTAATTATAATCAGTTAAAAGAGGGTCTCCTATTCCCTCGCAATCGAGTAGTCCTAAGCATGGACAGTGTGAAGAAATGCATGTGTCCTTAGCATACGCGATTCATGCAAGCCTTGTGAGCATGCACACCCGATATACACGACTACAGACAAGACAATCAGTATTGTGGCTGAAACAAGATCCTACGACAATGAATGAATCTGAGACTGTGTCACGGTGCCAGGACCATATTGTGTGCGAAAGCATCAACAGTTCAGTATATCATTTCTTTCTTCCTTGAGATAGTATATGAATAGGAAGTTCGAACTCATTTCACGTACACTCCTGACATCGCGGTGCAAGGCCACAATCCGGAGCACAGATCCCAGCGCCTGGAGTTCAGATTGATTGGCGCTGATTGCCGTGGATAGTTCGCTTAGCTGAACGGCGAACCAGCGCTTCAGCATCCGCCCTTCGTCCCCGTTCGATGCCACATATGCACTTGGCGAATATAACGGGGCAGGCTGTACTCGTCCACTAGCGGGTTTTGTCAGTCTAGCAAAATAGACTCGACTTGATGAATGTAAACATAAATCTCGTGATGATGTTGTGGTCTCCCTTTTCCTAAAACTTCGAGCATAAGGAGCAACTTGCTCGTGGCTCGAAGTCCAGAGGCATCTTCAGCTTGTAAGTAGCCGAATATGTGAGCCTGTGTCACAGTCGTTTGCGCGTGACAGTGAACAGTGGGCACAACCGTGTCACCACCATAGCTCGTATCCATGGCCGAGTCCGAGTCACTCCTCGCACCCAAACAGCAGGAGGTATGTGTCGCAGGAGGTATGGGCACCACACGTTGGCTGACAAAATTCTTGCAAGAAGCGAAGATCGCGCACCACCACCTCGTCACATTCACCCTTGCCATCTCACACATTTGTCCGCATAAGCGAGGATTATGCCGTGGAGTCCCAATTCTTCGGCTGGCTTGTCACCCTTGACAAAGTTGCCGACATCGACCTTCGTATAGATTGCAATCCCTTGACCCATGAGGACACTGATTTGGCTCAGAAGGCTGCCTGTGGAGGCGCACTCACCTGGAAGCTGAAGCAATTGACCAACATCAACACCATTAGGGTCAGATCTGCTTATGCAGATTATGATGTGGACCGGGCACTCAAAAATAGTGTCTTCGATGCTGTCGAGGTCATATCGTGCTATGAACGAGGTATCCTTTGGCCGCCAACAAGGGCACAATATGACGAACTACTCTCGATATTGAAAGAATTTGGAATTGAGGAGGTGAGTGGACGGTGGTTTGTTCAGAGGGATGTGGGTCTGGCCGTCACGAAGAAGTATGGCATCAAATAGTCATGATATTACTATTTGGCAGGCGTAGCAATTGCAGAGTCCTATGATGTGCAATTTCTTTCGCGTGTCCTCTGTTCTCACATGCGACTCGCTCTAGTCCCGCGCGCTATGCTCCAGCATGGTCCCAAAGAGCAAAGATGGTGATCCACGAAGAGTAATAATATCATATAGAACATGTAGCATGAATATGCTATATTACATGGTATGTGCATGAAGACTGAAATTCGACTATACAGTGCATGGGATTCCGATGATGAAAATGCGATGTTGAGTATCATACCTACCAATTACAATACCTACCATTCCGATATGTGAATCAACGCGAGAGACATGCCAGAGTGGGTATCAACGCTTCCTATAGCGTCCTCCACGACTGCAGTGACCCCATCGTCAGACCAGGCACACATGGCAAACTACGGCATAGCACGCACCTGGCTTCAACCTCGACCCTTTCCCGTTTCCGCTCATGCATCTCCCGAGCCTTCTCATTGATCGCACTGGTCTCCTGCGTATCAGGGAATCCGATCTCCCAGTAGCCTGGAGGTGTCAGCGGACGCTCCCACTGCTGACGATGCCTCGAAATCTCTTGCCGATGCTTGGCAATGGCTTGCTCCTGTTCCGCCTCGTCCGCATCAATGTCCAGATCGACGGAGGTGAGTTGCTCCGAAGACAGCGCCTTTCCTTTACCCTTGCCAGACGGACTAGCCGCAGCGTCTAGATGTTTGTGACCAGAGCGAGCGGTGCGCTTGGAGGGAGTTGACTGGGGAGATTTCCACAGAGGTGCCTGCAGACGAGCGGGAAGGGGCCCTACGGCCTCGTAATACTGACGATGCCGTTCATGAATATCTTGAAGAGACGAACGTGGGGAGCGACAGACCTCGCGACAGCATTCGCAGTCAAACGCGTGCATATGCTTCCTCTGCTCTTTATTCCTCACAACTTCATTAAATTGGTGCTTCAACCCGCCATTCTGCTCCGTGTCAATTTCGTACAGCGCGTTGATCGTGGTCGGCTTGGTGCTGGTAGCAGCATATAGTCGGTCATTCAACGAGGCAATGGACTCGAGATGAATATCATACCTGGTACTGGCGGCATACCGCCCCCTGCCCTTGTATGCAGAGTAATCCTGTCGACGTCTCTTCCTCTTGCTAGGACTGTCCTGATTCTCCTTGTCCTTCCGTGGAGTCGATGGGGTACTGGAGGGCGTCGTTCGCCTCTTTTTGGGCGACCGAGGAGTTGAGTGCGTGGACGATGATCGCGCAGAGAGGTCTCTCGCGGGCAGCGGCTCGGGTGTGGTGCGGGCAAGTGGGGAAGCTGGTTGGACAAGTATCTGTTCGCCGCCATCAGCGCGTGCGACGACGATACGGCGAAGGCCAGGCTGGGTCCCATAGACAGGAGCAGGAGCTATATGTGGCGCGGCCATTCAGTTCTCCAAAGCCACGAGTGAGAGCCAATATAACTTACCCTGCGAGTCCTCTTCTGTTTCTGAGGACGGAGGATGGACAGCTTTCCGCTTCTGGCTTTTCCGCTTAGAAGGACAACTCTTGGAAGGAGACGACTGTAGGTGGCGCTCCGTGGCTGTCTCAACGGGGGATGCTCTTCGCGCAGCCGCAGAATCTATAGTACTGTTGCGAGCTTCCAAGAACCTCGCTGTCAACGAACTATGCTGCTGCTTCGCAGGACTGACCATGTCCTCGAAAGCAGACGCGTCCACATCCCGATCATCTACAGTGGATCAATGTGAGTGAGAACTAATCACGGTATCCGTAGGCCGAACACAAACTTGTAGGCGGCGTTACAGTCCCGCTCGCCAAGTCGCCTTGCGCACGCGTAGATGACTCTCCCAATCCAGGCGTGTCTGCCTCAGGGCCGTTCTTTAAATAATGCTTCCGCATTTTCAACACGCGTTTCCAGTTCGGCGTCTTCCCGTCCATCATGATGCTTGAAAGCGACGCCTCCTGCTCGTCAAACATCCAACGCTTGAAATTCCGCCACTTGGTGTAATCTGCCTGGTACTTGGCATCGTCGCACTCCTTCGCCTTCCGCAACGCGTCGTATTTCCTCTGTAGATCGCGCAGTTCGCCACTGAGGAGCAGCGAGTCGTTCGAATCGGGAAAGGTCGCTCGTTGCGGTAACGGAGAAGAAGGAGGCCCTGGGCTCGAAGGAGGTAATTCGCCCGCTCGGCGTACACGCGGAACAGTAGCATTGCGAGGTGTCACGTCATTCAGTGCTCTGAAGGAATACTATATCAGTGTATATTCAGTAAAGCCAAGCTTGACGGATGAATATTGTGGGTGGCACAATGACATGCGCATACACAACCCCCAAAGACAGCGAGCGACAGTCGGCGACAGTCAATGAACCACATCCAGATGTTCTTGCCGAATGAATGCAGGTAGACGGTGAACATACCTCTTCTTTATTGTTGCGGAGGGAGTGGGGAGACCAGTCGAAGATGGGACAAGGCGCGACACGGGAGTGGACTTGCTTTCCCATTCGCGCAGTGTGCTCTCTAAGCGTGCCTTCTCATGATGTGCTGCAGTGAGTTCCTCTCGAAGTTTACTGTTTTCCTTCTGCAACTCTTCGATCTCAAGCGACGCCTCGCCAAGCGCTTCGCGTGATTCCGCCCCGAGCTGGATGTGTTTGGCAACTTGCAGTTCCAGAGACTGTATTTGGGAAGCGCTCTTTTCAATGAATGCTCGGTGGTAGACCTCAGGCCTCGCTTCTACTGCGGTTTCGGCTTCGTCCAAATCTGCAAAACCCAATTGACTCGCTAAGTGATTCCCTCTGTTGGACAAGGCAAATATCTCGGCTCTAAGGTCGTCGCTCGCATACTTCTGCCTTCTAACCTGTCAGTACGCACCAGAGTCAATTGAGAATACACAAGCATATTATAAGCGACGACACCTTCTCTTCGAGTTCTTTGATCTGCTGCCTTGACGGAGGTCCTGGGCCCTTCTTACCCGAAGACTCCGCCATAACTATAGAGCAGTATCCCCCTGTTCTCCTCGAGGTTCTCCGGAAATATAGATAGCTGGAAGACAAGTAGGGTGATAGTCAAAAGGTAAGATTGAAGGATACGGTCGTCGACAATGACAATGACATCGTTCCCGTCGCGATCACGTGCGACAAGTGACGCGCGACGTTATGTGCGGCATATGTATGCGCGTGCTCATTTTTCATGCCTCAATACACGCTCAGCAGTCCGCGGTTTCGGCATTCGTGAATCACCACCGATGACCCGTACAAATCATGCACTAGATGCTTGAGTCGTTGAACCTCGAATTTGATGTCAAGCATCAGCGTTCAGCGACGCCTAGCATGTAAGCAGCTGTCTCTACAACTAGATACTCGATATCGAAGATGTCCAATCCACAATCGATGTCATTGGTCATTGACTAGTATACAATAACTTTCGTCTACGCATTCGCACCGCTCCTCTAGCAATTGTACAAACACAGTTGTTAATATCTTAATCCTTAATCATCTTCGCGTCAAGCCCAATAGCGAGCTAGGTGTTTCAACCTGTGCGCTAGGAAAATGCATCCTCCTGACACCCTCACCCTCCCTCCCTGCACTCGCGGCAGCAGCGGCAAATGGCGCATCAGCGGGCCTCGGCAGCGCCATCGCAGGAAGCACCGCGCATGCCCTCGGCGCCGACGCAGACATCCCCGGTGACGAGCTCATCTGCAGTAGCAGCGATGCTGCGGTCTCATCCTCGGGTGTCCACGTCGGCGAGCGCGATGACACGCTCGCACGGCGCCCGGTTGATTGCGGGGACGGCGGGGCCCCCGCACCGAGGGGGTGCGCGGGAGCAGGGAGGGCAAGTGTTGGGACAAACCCCGCGGAGCTCGATGAGCGAAAGCGGCCCGAGGGCGGCGGCGAGGGCAGCTGGGCGGGCGATGTGCTCGGGTTGGGGCCTGCGAAGGCGGCAATGCAGCTCGGATCAACGTATGGGTGTGGCAGCCATGATGCGATGGGCGGCAGGCGGGGTGAAGCGGACGGGCGAGATGCTGACGTTGTGAGGATGGGAGAGGCTGTGGCGCTGGTGAGGGGGCCTTCGACCTCGCCCTTCTCGCTGTCGTCAGCATACACATCTTCGTCTCGGTTGATTTCGACGGCCTCTGGTTCGGGGTCGAAGAGGGATGCTTCCGCAAGATCATCCGCGGCGCGCTTCCGCTTAAGGCCTGGAGCAGACGTCGAGGGTGCTTCGCGGGCGCATCTGGGACATTCTCCTTCCTCCAGCACCCTCACTTTCTCGATCAGTTCCTGCATATAAATGACGGTCTTTACGAGGACGTCAAGCTTGAACTCCTTCTCTTCCGTCTTGACCCTGCCTTTTTCGGGGTCCAGCCAGCCCTCTTTCGCCGCAGCTTCCTCGCGAGCGTTTACGAGGGCACTGAGTGTCGCCAGAGCCTCGTTGATCTTCGTGCGGCGTGCCTTCTCGATACGCGAGTGGTTCAGTTTGCGCTGCGTTTCCCGCGCAGAGCGTGACATCCCGCCGGCCCTGCGACCGCGGCGCCTAGGCGCACTTGCACGCGTGCTGGGCTCATATTCCTCTTCGTCTGCAGAGTCACTCTCAAGCCCGTCGGGGGCAGGAGAGTCGCGCACGGGCAACGGGTCCTTGGGCAAGATGGGGGGGCGTGCACGCCTTGGGGCACTTCTGCCAGTTGTCGTCTGCTCGGAGGAGAGGGTGTCGGCGGTGTCTGTTGTGTCTGTGCGCGCCCGCTTCGCTCGTCGCGGGGGATTGCAACTGCCCGCGTACTGGGGGAGCGTGTCTTTGGGGGCAGGCATGTCGAGATGGGGGTGTAGAGGAAAGGGGCGGGATGCGCACACGACCTACCCGGAGACGTACTGGCGGCATAAATACATGGAATGATGTGAATCCACCCAAATCCATTTCCATTCCCGACAGCCCCTGCGCTGGTGATATGGAGGGCCGATCGTGTCTGCGCCGATTGGTCGTGTGCGCAGAAACGTGCGCTGCGAAGTCGCAGGGGCGTCGCACGACCACAGCCTCGCACGCTGATTGGCTCGTCCTCAATGCACGTGCGGCGCTTGTTTCCTATCTTCCCGCCCAAAGTGGCGGAGGCGCTTCTGGGCACCAGTGCTCGTGTGGTTCCTGTTGGCAATTGCACCTGTATGTACAACTTCTCTCGCATGGGCGAGGAAGTGCGAGTGCCCGCCGCGTCAGGAGCAAATCCCCCTGTATCGTCACGCTGAAGAACGAACGTCGCATCGGCCCACGACGCCAAAGTGTGGCGATATCCACAGGTTGTTGCAGCAAACGTTGCTCTCCTACTTAAGAAGCTCTGTGTCAAAGCGAAAACCTACCACGTACTGCCTGGTCCACGTTCCCAGATGCCCCGTAACTTTGCTGCGAAGTGCTATCGCGAGAGGCTGAGGCGTGAGATCACAGAGCGTGCTAGTCGTAGTGGCTGCGAGGAGCAAGGCATTGTATTGGTCGATATGCTTGAGTCTACCTTAGCGCCGATTGGGATGGTATTGAGGCGACCATATTATGCCACTCCGGACACCGCCTTGCATATAGGTAAACCAGAGCAGCTATGTCGAGAGTGCATGTCAGCAGACGTTCGCGCGCAGTGGCCGCGAAGGGCTGGTGTGGAAGGCATTCTCGGGTTAGCGCATCGATTCCCTAAAATTACCAAGACGCCGGCAGACCTCCGCTGTGGAAGTACAACAGGGCAATGTGACCACGAGAGATGATGACTCACCATATTCCAAGCCCAGGTTCTGCTCGACGCTTCGAAGGAGCTTCTGACCGCTCTGACGGGATGAACCCTACGTCCTACGAACGTGGCCGACTGTCAGTGCAAAAAGCGCCTGATAGAAGACAGCAGCACTTACACATAATAGTACGTAGAGGGTAATTATGTTCGCTGACGAATGATGACCGTGCTCTTCCGAACGCTCATGCGCGCGGCAGCACTGTTGAGGCTGAAGAGCATATGGAACTGCTGATACAACGTAGAAGGCATTGTGGATGCTTAATCACAATGTCAGCTGAGACTACCAGGATAGCAGTGACAGTTTGGGCCATACATAATCTATCGTCACACGGGCCAGTATTGCTCGGTCCTTAAAGCCAGCAAAGGGGCTTCTTGACCGCATACATCCATCCATAAATAAAAGAACGTAAGGAGTATGCGCGGCATCCACGCGAATCACTTCTCTGGAGTAGGAACGAAAAGACCAAGGTTCATACCGTAGACCGCATTTGCGTATCTCCTCAGCTCGCAGGCACACCATGGTCAGCCTGCTTCAGGTCTGTATTCCAGAACCTGCTTGATGGCCCGCAAGCATCTATTCACCACAGTGGACGAGAAGAGGCCGCAAATATGCTTGGACACCATCGAGGGTCCGTGGCACTTCAGACTCTCGACGTGTCGTGAGTGGCCCTGCATCTTGGAGCTCCCTTTGCTCCGTCAATATGAATCTGAGCCGGTGAACGTCACCCCGGAATGTCCAGGCGATGAAGAACTACGCCAAAAAGCAAGTTCAGCCCAAGGCCAGTCCAGAAAACGTCCCTCGATGTACTCCATAGCCAGATACGAGTTACCATTATGTTCAAAGAAGCGCAATGGATTTGACGATTGCAAGGGAAACATGGCGCATATGTCTTATAGAGGACTTACAACGAATGTCCAGCAATGACGACTGGTCGTATAACTTAAAGATCTCGTCATTTGAGAACGACTCTTCCTACCACATCTCAGTCTAGGCAGCACATTTTAGAAGCGCAAAAAATAGGGCTTTTCATTGAAGAGAACCCACATTGAAATCTGATCCCAGGGTCGCGGCGAGCCTACTACATCATGAGCAGGGATCTACACGGAAACCGGAGAACATCAGTTCCTGACATGCACGGGGAATACTGTACAGCGTGAAGTAATGAGCTTGGAGGCCGCTCCCCTAAATAGCTGCAGTAGGCTGCAAGCACGCATTTGTCTCATATCAGAACTCAATCGAAGCTTGTCTAGTTGCGAGTTGAATCCAAGGAAGAAGAAACGTGGACCAGGGTCTGTGGACCGCCGTGCGCCCTGTCACATTGAGCACGGGTCCGTGACAGAGCGCGTCACGCCTGCCCTGAAGTTCATTTCGCGCGCGACGCGTTGTTCTCTCCCCCAGCATTTGGCCTCTCAATCTCTTGCTGTGCTTTCAGACGCCGATATGTCTTCTCCACCGCAGGATTTTTCCTCTTCTGATGCCGCGGACGTCGATATGCAAGACCAGTCCGTTTCCGGCGCACCGTCCGCTCAACCACTTTTCTTCGCGTCCACTCCTTCAGCCGCAGGGACACCAGCGCGTCAGCGAGTGGGAACCCCAAGTGCGATGTCCAGCGTCATGGCCCGTAGAGCCCTAGGGATGAACACGCCTAGGCGGCAGCAGCCGCTTTTTGAAGGTGTGTTTAATCTCTGGCGCACGCACGGTGTGTTGTTCACAGGCAACGCTGCAACGCAACAGCGTCGAGTTCATCCCCGATGGCGTTCCCTAGCTCTCCAACCAAACCTAGAACACCAGCGCGTAGCCGTGGCTTCGTCTTGGACTCTGACTTGCCAGGCTCCGCGCCTGACTCGGAGCCGCTAGATTTTCCGACGTGAGTTACTTCCACCCTTCATGCACGCTTAACCACCTACGCATTCCATAGCACACCAACCAGCTCTTCTACGCTCAAGAATCGTCGAGGAGATATACACTCCTCACTCAGTATCACGCCCGTCGCAGCTTCTCGTCGTGCGCGTCGAGCGCAAGGTCTTCAGGATGGTGACCTCGACTCTGACGGAACCCATCTCTCCATGCCGGCCTCGTCTGCTCCTGCCCTTTCGGCTCCGACTGTACCATCTGATGAGCCTGACGAAATCCGCGCGATATGGGGCACGACTGTTAACATCAACGAAACTATGCAGACGTTCCGCAGTTTCCTCCTCGACTTCAAATTGAAGTACCGTGTCGCATACGATCGCGACCGTGGCGTACGCACTCGTGTTCTTGCGACACCGGAAGAAGGAGAAGCGCGCCTCTACGTGAGCTACTTGCGTCGAATGCGCCAGACGGGCGAAACCAATCTTAATTTGGACATGGCGAACCTTTCTGCATATCCACCAAGTCGCAAGCTGCACAGCCAGCTGACGAAGTATCCGCAGGAAGTGATTCCGGCAATGGACCAAGTGTTGAAGGACCTCATGCTGGAGGTCGCAGACCAGGATCAGCAGGCTGGGATGGCCGGGATGCAAGGACAACAAGGTGAAGAAGAGATCGCAGATATTATGAGCAAGGTATATAAAATACGTCCCTTTGGCATGCCCGCCATCAACATGCGCGACCTCAACCCAACAGGTATGCAACATATTGCATGCCGCCCCCATGTCATTGAACAGATATGCAGATACCGACAAGCTCGTGTGCATCAAGGGTTTGGTTATTCGTGCGACGCCGGTGATTCCAGACATGAAGGTCGCCTTCTTCCGCTGTCTGAAGTGCAACCACACCGTGCAGGTCGAGATTGACCGCGGAAAGATTGACGAGCCTGCGCTCTGCCCGCGGGAAGTCTGTGCCTCCGTCGGCACGATGTCGCTCGTGCACAACCGCTGTGAGTTCGCGGACCGCCAGGTAATCAGGCTTCAAGAAACCCCCGATGCAGTGCCCGATGGGCAGACGCCGCATACAGTCTCGCTCAGCGTGTACGACGAGTTGGTAGACGTGTCTAAACCGGGTGACCGGCTGGTCGTTACGGGCATCTTCCGGAGCGTGCCTGTCCGCGTGAATCCGCGGCAGCGCACGATTAAGAGCCTCTTCAAGACGTTCTTGGATGTCGTACATGTGCGACTAGGCAGCGGTGATAGGCTCGGTCTCGACAGAAGCACGCGTACCACCGGCGGGGACAGGGTCCCTGGCGTCGGTGGCGTTGGCGGTGGCGCTGATGACGAGGACGAGGACAATGCTGACGACCGCGAGCAGGGCATGTCGCGGCGCGAGGAGATGGAGATGAAGCTGCGGGAGCTCAGCCAGCAGCCAAATATTTACGATCTGCTGGCACGCTCCCTCGCGCCGTCTATCTGGGCGATGGACGACGTAAAGAAGGGCATTCTACTGCAGTTGTTTGGCGGTACAAACAAGAGTATCGCGCGAGGTGGAGGTGCCGGTGGGCCAAGGTATCGCGGGGACATCAACGTCTTGTTGGTCGGTGATCCTGGTGTGAGTAAGTCACAGATCTTACAAGTAAGCAAGTCTTTTTTCGACAAGCACAACAAGTGGTTGATGAGGTTCTGTTAGTATGTCCACAAGATCGCCCCACGGGGCGTATACACATCGGGCAAGGGATCCTCCGCTGTCGGTTTGACGGCATATGTCACTCGAGACCCAGACTCCAAGCAGCTTGTGCTCGAGAGGTGGGTTGTCTTGTATCCCAATTGTACAGCTCACTGAAGCAACTATAACAGTGGAGCACTTGTCCTGAGTGACGGAGGTGTATGCTGCATTGACGAGTTCGACAAGATGTCAGATGCAACCCGCAGCGTGCTTCACGAAGTCATGGTATGTTTGCAGCTTATACAGTATACTTTCCTAAGTTTCTCATTGTGAGTACAGGAGCAGCAAACTGTGTCCATTGCAAAAGCTGGGATCATCACGACTCTCAACGCTCGAACGTCAATTCTCGCCGCAGCGAATCCCATCGGTTCGAAATATAATAGAAACGACACTATCACGAAGAACATCGACCTTCCTCCTACACTCATCTCACGTTTCGATCTGCTGTACCTTGTCTTGGACGAGGTGGATGAAGCTCTTGACCGTAGACTAGCCCAACACCTTGTCGGGTTGTACCTCGAGGATGCACCGGAAACTGGTGGGCAGGATATTTTGGTACGTAAATGCTCTCCTTGAGATTACTCCTTGCTGATCTACCGTTCTCCTAGCCATTGGATCAACTATCCGCCTACATCACGTACGCACGGTCGAGAATGAATCCTGTCATCACCGAAGAGGCTTCGGACGAACTCGTACGCTGCTACGTGATCCTGCGCAAGGCGGGCGACGATCCGCGCTCGAACGAGAAGCGTATCACCGCTACGACACGGCAGCTAGAGAGTATGATCCGGCTATCCGAAGCCCATGCCCGGATGCGTTTCTCGCCATTCGTCGAGCTCGAGGACGTCAAGGAGGCATACCGGCTCATGCGCGAAGCAATCAACACGAGTGCCCGCGACCCCACAACGGGCGAAATCGACATGGGCCTGCTGGACACCGGTGTCGGGCGGCAGCAGCGCAAACTGCGCGGAGATATGCGGAAGGCGGTGCTGGTAATGCTGGATGGCAGCGCAGGGGGGACGCGGGGCGTCCGTTGGGCGGACGCATTGCAGCAGCTGGAGAGCCAGAGCTCGGTCCGCATCAGTTCGGCGGAGTTCCAGCAGGTCATTCGGGAGCTGGAACAGGAGGGCCTGGTCAAAGTTGTCGGCGAGCGGGAGAGGCGGATGATTCGTCGTGTGGAGGGTGCATGAGCAAAAACATGATGTCTGTTCGTTTTGTTTAGCAGTCATGTCTGTATTGTCCTTTTTGTGTACTTGGTTCCTTGCTGTCGTAATGGCTCAACAGGAGAAAATGTGGCAAATGCTACTTGCCTGCTTCAGACCTTCTCAGGCAAAATGTGACTTGAGCTACATAGGAACTCATCAACTTCCCACCCCGAGCAGTTTTACTGGTCACGTACTCGTAATGTACCGATACTGCAATAAAAAAGGGAGACGAGACGTCACGATTCCTCGAGGGATGATGACAATGCCGCATCGCTGGAAGCGTCGCCGGCGACAGCTTGTATCCCGGTCCTAGCCTCCTCTACGTATCCTCGCATGAGGCCTACCACTTTCCGTAGGTTCATACTGTACTTCGCAGAAATGGGGACGACATCGAGCTTGTGTCTCCCGACCACATTCCCCTCGACGTCCTGCACAGCGACAGCCATCTCCCGCTCCACGAACGCCTCCAGCGTTCTGAGCTTTTCCCGGGCCTCCAGCACCGCATCGGCATTCTCCTGGCCTTCAGCGCCGCCCAGCAGGTCGGCCTTGTTCGCGAGCACCATGCGCGCCTTGGGGCTGATCCCGGGCTTGTACATCTCGATCTCGTCTCGGAGCACGCGCAGGTCGTCCCATGGCGCGGGCGACGACAGGTCGACAACGTACACGAGCGCGTGCGAGCGTTCGATCGACCGCAGGAAGGAGTGCCCCAGGCCGACATTCAACGACGCCTCCTCAATCAGGCCGGGATTATCGGCGACCGTGAACCGGAATGCTTCTAGAGCAGTATGGCGATCCTCCTCGCCTGCAGCATCGTGTTCTAGCCGCTGATTCCGCGTCGCCGCGTCGGCGAGCGCACCGCTCTCCAGCATCTCCCTATCGCGCTGCTCCTCGACCCGCGTCTCGTCGTAGACCCGGCCCTCCGAGCCGTCGAAGCTCCCGTCGTCCGCAACCCGGATGACAGCAACCACCGGGTTCAGCGTCGTAAATGCATACCCTGCGACCTCCGTCCTCGCGCGCCCGCCCGAGAGCGCGCGCAGGAGCGTGCTCTTCCCCGCGTTCGGCATCCCGACAAGCCCCACGTCCGCGAGCAGCTTGAGCTCGAGCGACAGCGACACGCGCTCGCCGTCGCACCCGCGGGTCGCGAACTTCGGCGAGCGGTTCGCCGCGGAGAGGAAGTGCGGGTTGCCGACGCCACCAGTCCCGCCCGCCGCAATGAGGTGCCCCATGGGCTCGTGGCGCCGCGAGCCCAGCGGCGCGTTCGGGTCCACTGCGTCCTCCGCCTCGTCTGGCCGATCGAGGTCAAGGTAGATAGACTGTGCCTGGCGCTGGCGACGATGCCAGCGGCGCTCGCGCTCCTCGCGGACCAGCGCACGCTCGGCGTCGCGGAACGTGTCGCGCCCGACGTTTTCATCCTCGTGCATGGGGTAGTGCACCCAGCGGCGCTCGCGAATCTTCTTCTTGCGCTCCTCCGGGTCGAGCTCCTCCAGCGCCTCGGCCTCGGCTTCGTACTCGTCCTTGCTGCGGCGCAGGTCGTCGCGCGGGAGCTCGCGCACGATCGTGCCCAGCGGGACCTTGATAACGAGTGGCGGGGCGTTCTTGCCGTGTTGCCACGTCCCTTGGCCGTTGCCGCCGGGCGGACCACGTATTCGTGTGGGCACGGACGAGAGCGTCGTGAGATGAGGCGACGCTTGGATGTAGACATCAGCCCCGCGTCCGCCATTTCCGCCGGACGGAGGACCGTACGGCTTGAACTTTTCGCGGTGGAATGCGACACACCCATCACCGCCCCTGCCTGAGAGGATGTTTCAGCAGAGGACCCAAAGCAAGCGGGCTGCAAGGACAGACCACCGCGGACATGAACTATGACATGGTCGAGGAATGATTGACCCTATAGCTCAGTACTTAGAATGCATCAGGTCAAATGGAATGATGACTCGTGAAGAAGTCATCATGAGATGCTTACGCCTTGTCGCCGCTTGTATTCTGTCCTTCGCTTGCGTCTCAGCGCGTCTTGGGACAGTTCATTGTCCTCGACTTCGTTCGATGGTTCCGTCGATGATTCCGTCGACATACAGACTGCTTGGTTGGTTGCGCATACTGAGCGCAGGAGGCTGCCATGGCATTTATATAGCTGTTTTGTCGTGCCCAAGAGGTTCAACAGCGTCATGCAGCTCGATTGTTACGGTCGCAGATGACAGGAAGAAAGAAGCGCGCGTAGGACGGCGAGCGCCTCTTGCGAGAACGAAGGACACTCGAAAGGTGATCGCACATCTCAGGGGGCTGCACATCAATTGCAATGGCTGCAACGTAGACTCCAGACATGTAAGTAGTAGTGTCACAACTATCTTATGCCATATTTTTCCTTGATCTCCAGACCCACGCTTCTCTCAACAAACCACCGTCCACTCGCCTCTTCGATTTCGCAGTCCTTCAATATCGAGACCAGTTCGTCGTACTAGGCTCTTGTGGGAGGCGAAAGGACACCTCGCTCGTAGCACGATATCACGAAGACGGCATCAAAGACGCTATCCTTGAGTGCCGGGTCCACGTCGTAGTCTGCATAAGCAGACCTGACTCTAATGGTCTCGATGTCGGTCAATTGTTTCAGCTTGAGGGCAACAACGCCTCCACAGGCAGCCTTCTGAACCCAATGAAGGTCCTTATGGGTCAAGGGACTGCGATCTATACGAAGGTCGATGTCGGCAACTTGGTCGAAGGTGACAAGCCAGCCGAAGAACTGGGACTCCACGGCATAGTCCTCATTAATGCGGACAAATGTGTGAGGTGGCAAGGGTGAACGCGACGAGGCGGTATTACGCGAACATGGCTTTTTGTAAGAATTCCGTCAGCCAAGGTATGATGTTCATAATTCCTGACGAGGCGACACATACCTCCTGCTGTTTGGATGTCAGGAGCGACTCGGACTCAGCCATGAATACGAACTATGGTGTGACACGGTTGGTCCACTATCCACTGTCACGCGCAAACGGTTGTGACACAGGCTCGTCGACAAGCTGAAGAAGCCGCCGTCCTGTCTCTAGACATCAAGCCACGAGCAAATTGCTCCTTATTCCATGTCCTCATTCATAAGACTCACAAATCTAGGAAAAGGGAGACCACAACATCAAGGCGAATACATTTTTGCTAGAACGACGCAGAACATTTGCCAAGCGCGTATGTGGCACGAAGGGCGGAGCGCTGAAGCGCCGTTCAATTCGTCTCAGCCTAAGCGAGCTGTTCACGGCAATCAGCGCCGATCAATCTGAACTCTATGCGCCGAGATCTGAGCTTGGCATTGTGGCATTACCACAACTTGCACAGCGAAATCAGCACGGTATGTGGAATGTGTTTGAGCAGCTCGCGGATGCATCTGCTCAGAATGATGTTAAAATCAACCTCAACATGGAATCGTGGTTTCAGCTGACGGACATCACTACATTTCGATCCGTTGCTGTGACAGTTTCCAACCAGCCTGAGGGTGCCTTGCAGTTCACGAGACACGCCTCAGAGATTCTGTCAGTATGTTGGAGCACTATGTTCCGTGGTACGTCCTCTTCTCTAAATATTTGAAGCAAGGAAAAACTTATATGCCGAACTGTTAATGCTGCCCAGCACGCAATGTAGTCCTGCAAAATTGAACATTTTCGTGCCTGAGAGCTTGCCGTTCCAGCCACAATAATAGGTTCCTTCCCTGCTATTGTGCATTTTGGAAACGAGCTCACATGACCTTCGTAAATTGCTACTGTGGCAGAACTTCCAAGACATCGTGGCCGGCTCGGACAGGCATGTACACGACTCACGGGATGATCACATATATTCACAGAAGTGTCTTGTCATACAGAAGTTCCTGTCTGGATTACACGTATGCCCGTCGTTCTATCCCCACTGAGACCTTGCCGCGCTTCATGACCCGGGACCTTCTACTTACGAGTGTCTCACAGGCTGCGAGAAGGACACTGTTCCAGCTGATGAGCCAAGATCCTTGCAGTGATCTCCTCGAGGGTGCCGGCGGAGATGATACGCGAGGTCCACCAATCGGGGGTATTCTTATGTTCTCGTTTTGCTATGAGCATAAAACGTGCCACTCGGATATGTGGACCGGATGTACCAGAAGATCTCCTCCAGGCGTACATTACACGACACGGGCCTCCGAACCAATGCGTTCTGGGGTTGTTTAGCGTGCCTCACTATGGAAGCATCTGGGTGTATGCTGACCGAGAATTCAAGTCCCGCTCGCCATGCGGCACAGAAGACTTGACGTTGGGCTAGCGTTGGTCTCACGAGTAACGGCCCGCGAACGTCGCGGAGCGATGACTATACGGCTTCACAGTCGCGAACAGGGGCCTCAAAAGATCCAACGAAGCAAGTGACCAGGTTAGCTTACAAAAGAAGACTACTCTAGGACGACGCTATAATGTTGCGCACGCATAGGTAAGCCACATTGGATTCGACGCACGTCTCTCGCGGGTCATTCGTATTTGAGAACAACGAAGGTGCCTTATGAGAATACATGTGTAATAGTGCGGCGACACCCATTCGGCTTCTAGGTCTCTCTACCCACGCGCACATTTCGGGCTGATGTTGCAGAGTACGGAAGAAATGACTCGTTAAGTGAACTGAACCGAGGTAGTGGGATATCAGTCCCTGAGATCTGAGATGCCTTGACAATTTTACAAGTAGTGATCGTCTCTATCGTACGCTGTGCAGCGCCTCATTACAACCAAGAGTCTCCCATTCGTCTCACTACAGAATCCTTGCATTGCATCAACTGATGCATCATCCTGACTAGATTCTCACAGAGCACCGAGTTCACGCTTCACAGGATCCTAATATCCCGGTTCAGCCATGCATGCTGCACGCAGTCTTCTATCGATGAGATCAGACGGTAGCATTATTGCGATGCTTCTACTATATGATGATCTTCTTGGCCATTGCCATTTGCGCTTGCCCATTGTTCTTGCATGACTACACGCCTTCAGCTAGAATCACGTTAGGTGATCTAGACAGTGTCGTAATCTGCGCTGAGGCCGCCTGTGCCGCCGATTGTCCGAACTGCGGTCTCCTTCAGACGACCCATTCTCATCGGGATTCGGACCCAATACTAGAGGGATGAATGGTCAATGCCGCACGCCCGGCGGTAATGCTTATTTCCTATCATCTGTATGGACTGGACCCTATCGATGAGACCCTTGGGGTGCGATGGGACAACGTAACAATAAAAAGGAAGGTCACTGGAAGAACCTCCGGTTCACGATGAGGGCTCGACGCAACTATTGGTGACAGAGACAAGTGTCAACTCAGCTGAAGGACACACGCTTTTCTCCACACTATCTGCGTTCTCAGGACCAGTGAATTCCGACATCTGAAACAATTCAGATGGCCTTAGCAAGTTCTCCAGACTGAGATACGAAGTGCGGGAACTAATGCCCAGATTGAGCGCTTGAGCCATGACGCCCACACAGACAAACATTGACTGCTTCCTGAAGCGTCCAACACGTGCCTCCTACACGCTTGTCTCAACACGACCCTCAGTCATAGGTAGCTACACAGAAAATTCGTGCGTTGCTCTCGACTTACTAACATTGCAGCGCAAAGCACCCGATGCGATCATTCAGCTTCAGTGTCGGCCTGAGTGGTCTACGTCCTTTCTCATGGTTCAGGCAGACGGTCCCTCAACCGGAGCTTGACAGTAAAGTAAGTGCTGTCTACGCGTAGCTCATGAGAAAGCTCAGACATACGCGCACAGAGCGAGTTATGGTGGGAGGAATCTCTCTCCGACCAAGAGATCTTTGAGCTATGCAAGAAGTCTCCAGAACTGCGCATTCTCGGCTCTTCCCAACCCCGTCTGCAACCTCCACCTATTTTCATCATATCACCTCGTGTAATTGTCAAAACGGGCTGGTATAAGCTTGGGGAATTCGAATCTCGCGCGATGGAGATCGCTCGCGCTCAGACATCGATCCCCGTTCCCAAACCATTGCGCATATTCAAACGTGGTGACACGTTCTTCCTGGCTATGGAATACATCAAAGGGCGCTCGCTCGACTGGTGCTGGGAAGACCTCAGCCTCTGGCGGAAGTTCGTCATCGCATGGACGCTCCGTGGCTACATCCGCCAGCTCAGACGCGTACGGACAGAGCAGATTGAACGCCAAATCCCCGGGCCGCTCACGGATGATCTCTCAAAGCCGCTGAAGTGCTTTGGCCCCGCAATGGGTGCTGAGTATCATTGCGGCCCCTTCTCATCTGCCGCAGCGTTGTTCGAATGGCTCAATGGACGCTTGCGGGTCTCACAATACATCAGGGAGCGAAGCCTCGATACCCCGCCGTTTGTGCAGAGAGAGCCGCTGGTCCTTGTTCATGGGGATCTTACTCCGCGGAATGTCGTGCTGGGTGACGACGGGAAGCTATGGTTGATTGACTGGGGTAGCTCGGGGGTTTATCCTCCATGGTTCGAGGCTGGTGGTATGCTCTTCACCGATCCTCAACCGAGTTGGTGGAAATGGGTGCGAAGGTTAGTTGCGGGCTGGTATGCCCGCGACATGTATAGTTATGTAGCCGCGCTGTATGGTATGACCACCGGCTTCTTTGTCCCGGACCCGCTTGTACACAGATACTGATCTTCACACTTGCTATTGCAAGGGTATTGGTGCGGCGTGCCTGATGCTGAGAGAAATTTGAGACACCTGGCATATCGTAATGTATAATGATGCAGGAGCTCCATACTGTAATGTCTGGATTTGCAGAGAAGGCTCATTGTCATGGTCTCAATATTGTGTTTATTGAGGTTTTCACGAGTAGACACCCATCAATCTGAACCGAGCTCCGAGGACCGAGCGGTGCTTGTGCGCTTGAGCTCCCGCGTGCGGCGTAGCAACGACTGCACGCGGAACGAGTTCTAGCAGCTTGCAAGCAGGTGTGCTCTCAATGAATGTGTTGTTATCTTCCCACTGGAAAACCCACTGAAGAGTACGGCGAGAGTCAATGGTCACTGCATGCGCGTTACTTAGATTTGTTGAACTTCGGCTAGGAAGAACTACAATTCACTACGAGACATCCCAGAGGTCAGATGCTTTAGGGTGCTCAATGCGGCCCAGAGATGATCAAGGTTTGTTAGAGAAGTGTCACGGAGTACGGAAGCCCCTATCTGGATATCCGATAATGCATATGTCCGTCTCTTCCTCTCAAATAAGATCTCGCCAAAAATAACTATTGCTGTACGTACGTGTGTTCCGCAGGCTGCGAGAAGGAGTCTGTTCCAGCTGATCACCGAGGCCCTTTGCAGTGGTCTTCCAGAGGACACCGGCGGAGATGAAAAGTCTGGTCTACCGGTTGGGGATGCACTACCGTACTTGTGTTTTCACCTTGTTATGAACAGAATCACAGGATGTCCCGCTCGGAGATACCGTCACCCTGACCATGGTCCAGATGTTCCGGAAGCATACATAGTCTCCTCAAGGCGTATACCAGGCCAAACTCCGAGCCAAAGCTTTCTGAGGTTCTGCGCGTGTCTCTCTGCGGGAGCGTACGCGGACTGAGAAATTGAGGCTCATTAACCACGCGTCAGAGAAGGCTTGATTTGAGTCACTGCAGCGCTGGCTGCGCACGATGTTTTGCATAACTTGAACACATCGAATCATGGCTATGCAGTTTCACAGTTGCGAACAGGGATATAGAACCATACCATTTGCGAAGCAAGTGAGTTGTTCAACGGGGGAAAAGGTTTATTCTAGATGAGCATTTACAGCCGTAGGACAACACCATAATGGTGCGTGCACATAGGTACCCACACTGAAATTGGAGCGTCTCTCGTCATCCAGATCGGAGAACAAAGAAAATGCCCTCTGTGAACACATGTGTACCAGTGTGGCGAAGATCATTCGGATTCTAAATTGCCGTCCACACGCACACTTTGGGCTGATTTTGCAGAGTAGGGGAGATATGACTCTTTGAGTGAATCTAATTAAGATAGTGTAGACGACAAACCCTACGGTTTGGGAAAGTTGTTTTTAATCGCGTTCGTCTCTACAAGCTATTCAGCGCCTCAGCGCAATTAGTAGCTTCCCATATATTTTTTCACCGAATCCTTGCGATGTATCACCGGATTAGCCTCCTGACTGGATCCCGCCAAAAACCTCACACATTACACTGATCAGACGTCAATTAATATCCCAGTTCGACCGTGCATGTAAAGTTTGATCGATAACATTAGACGGTGCCACGGTGCTTCGATGCTTCTGCTACATGGAATCCCTCGTCGCTAGCATTTGCGCTCGCTCGCTTGTTCTTGAATTGTGTCTGAAGAATACACGGTATCAGTGGTCATTTGGTTGACAGTGACATGCTCGGCATCGAAGCTCCATGTGCTACAGTCTCCCATCATCATGGTGGCCGGTCTCAATTGACGGCCTCACTTCACGTAGTACACGCAATGCACATTCAACATATTAGGACCCTTCAAAAAAGCCGCTTAAACTTCGCTGGAAAACAAGCGACGTTTGAGCAGCCAAAAGCAGCGAGCAGAATCTGAGCTACCCTCCTCGAACAGCGAGAAATAAGCGAGTGCTCGTCGCAAGCGCTCGCAGATTCTGGCTTATGGCCATGTCACGCTTGCATGATTCGCCAATCTGATTGGCTCATCAGCCCTTCGCGAGGCCGAGAACGTGATCAAATCACGGCTGCATGACGCTTAGTCATCTGTGACACCTTTCAGCGACCTTCAGCCACATGTGGGCGCTCAACAGCAGCGAAAGGTCGCTTGTTTTCCAGCGAGATTTAAGCGGCAATTTTGAACGGTCCTAATGTGGGCATTAAAAAAGTATGGGTATAGGACACCTTCAAGTTCGAGCATGTGTCCTAAAACCCGGCAGGAGCTGAGCGCATAGGATTGTACGTGGATGATTCCCTTGATCAACGATGTTTGCTGAGCGACTACGCCGCACCGCGGGTGCAATCTCACTGCCATGATTGGCTGGTCAGCCCTTCGCGAGCTGATCAGGTCACGATCGCACGCTTAAGCGACCGTTTTCAGCCACATTTGGGCGCTTCATAATACCACAAAGTCGCTTGTCACTGTCTCGCGGCATTTAAGCGGCATTTCTGAATAGACTTACGATTGATGAATTCCTTGGAAGTCGTGCGTAATTTCAAATTTCATAGTAATGCAGAGCAAAGTGCCTGATGTGAACATTGATCCTCAGCATTCATCGGTTGGCCTGAGCGCCGGCCTGCATCCTCGTTCATGGGTGAATCAGACGGCCGCTCAACCTGAGCTCAATAGTAATGCAAATATTGTCTGCTTGTTGTGTGTAGTGCATAATGAACATGCGTGTATAGAGCAAGACCTGGTGGCAGGAATAATCTACAAACGAAGAAGTACCCGAATTATGCTACTACATCGGAGAATACGAACCTCGTGCGATGGAAGCTGATGCGCAGCTCGGAGGAGGTTGTGTTCCACAATAAATCTGTATCCATTTTGCACGGCTCAGCCGGAGAGTCACTACACTTGATCCCAATTAACTAGTCAGTCTAGCCAACATCTGAACTATCCTAGCCATTGTGTGATCTACTTAGACAGAGACATGGTGGGAAGAAAAGCTGACGGATGAAAAGGTCCTCCGACTTTGCGACACGTTTGCAAAGCCAGAGTCTCTCTACAAATTTACCTTACGTCCGCGACTACTCTTCATCTCCGAGCCTCTTCGAGCCAGTGTCAGGACGGGCATTTACTGGTCACAGGAGCACGAAGCTCGTACAATGAGAATCGCTCGTACCTGGACGTCAATCCCCGTCCTCGGGCCTTTACGTTTCTCCAAGCACAAATGATCTGATTATGGAGTGCGTCAAGAGACACGTACTCGATAATCGCTAGCACAGCATGAGTGTCTGGCGAAAGCTTGTCATCGCATGCACACTCCGAGATTACGTGCGCCAGCTTAGACATCCACGGATTGTACATATTGACGTCCAGGTTCCCGGTTGCTCATAGATGATCCATCGATGCTAGAATGATGATAGGGTCTGGCAACTGGTGAATCCAATTTCCTGGCTCGATGGGAGATTGCGGACTACTAAACGGTCCCACGAATCCCACATGAACTGTCCGCCGTTTGCGGGTTCTAAACCGATCCTCGTGCTTGATCACGAGCACCTCCATTTGCGGAATATCACTCTGGGCGACGACGGGAAGGCGTAGTTAACTGACTGGGGCTGTTCTCGAGCCTATCTAGCTTGGTTTGGGACCTGTAACATGATGATTCGCCCGAGGAATAGACGGTAGACATGTGTGCGGCGAGCTGGTATACACACGAGGGGCGCGTCTTTGCTGTATATTGGGCTATGCCAACAGGTGCTCATGCTCCTACACTGACCGAATAACGAATTGACGCGATAAATCTCGTGAGCAATAGGACTCTGAAATATAGCTCGATCCGGTACTCATTACCCGCCTACTATAACAGTCTCCCTTATTGAATAAATTGGGAGTTGGGAGCGTGTTAGTTGTCACAGCGTGACTCCGTATCGAGGACAGCACGACATCAGCGGGTACTGTCTTGAATAAGCTGGGATGAAGGGACATCGATTCCAACAAAAGCTCTGCTTCTAGTGTCCACGGCGTACACGGATACAGCGCTCCGTCAGCCAATCTCCTGGTGAAAGGCGGCCGTACGTCGGCTTCAAGTGTTTGGAATCACAACGGAGTTATGATCATTCCCGCCTTCAAACTAAATGTGCGTGGTATGTTCCCGTATGTGAGCGACCCTGATCTGCGAACACCCCCTTTGGATATTATCTAGGTTTCCGCACAAAACAGGTCGATTCCTTAGCAGTGTGTTGAGGTTTTACTCCGTATCCCGTGTATTTCTGTATACCTGCATTGGTTTTAGTTTTACCGACTGCATGGAATCAGCACGCCTACTGCCGGCGAGCAAGACCTCGACGAGCTGTTGAGAGCATCTTGAAGAACCGCGTGCCATTAGCGTAGTCCGGATCAGTATTTCAAAAAGTTCCGTTCATCATTTTCATAGAACTGTATCTAACTGACCGAATTTTATGGCCGTCGGGATACGAAATCAGATTTTCTCCGTAGTATATAAGTTTCCGAGTCCTGTGTGGGGGGCTCAGCCAAGTCAACCAGAACGTTCCCCCACTGATATCCATCATGCACCCCGCTTTGATGCATGATATCGGAACCAAATTTGTAGACGGTGGAGGCTCCGATAACGTCTCGACTTCCAACACTACTTCCGTCACAACCGCTGACAAGGAGCGGACAATCAAGCGCGTTTACTTGGCTTGTACGCGTACATACGACGTCAATAAATCCGCCTACTCTTACCATTGGCGGTAAGTGCGGGCGCTGGAGTATCTATCTTAAGTTTCCCACTTACGTTGCCCTAGACTATTCTTCGAGCTCAACCTCCCCGTTGCAGTTGGAGATCTTGATGAGCAGTATCTGAGTCGCAGGGCATCAATCGAGCTCCATGTGACCCTCTTGAGCAAGGCGACTGGGTTGGCAAATACAATCGCGATAAGTCGACCCTACGATCTTACCCGGAATCCTATCGCCACCAAGTTCTGGGACATCGTAGGAGAGGGGTGGACCGTCGCTGACATGCTTACACTTGTCATCCAAGACAAGAAGCGTTACAAGTTTCGGTTCGACGTAGCCAGTGGGAGCGGTTGTGCCAACTGGTGCATAACTGTCCTCGGGGACATCGAGGAGGCGGGGAGGTTGTCAGGTGGGGTGAAGAAGACTGCGGAAGAGTTCGTGGATAACACAGCCCGCGAGATAAACGACGAGCGCGGGATGCCCCTGGTGTCGCCTAAGGGAATTTTTTATGATTGATACGGTGAGTACATTTCGGGTCAGGGCGCCAACGGATCATTACCAATTTGATTCTCTGCACAGGCTTCTTGTGTCGCCTTGATACAATGGGGTGTATAAAGTTGCTCACGGCCGCGTTCGCAAGCCTCGGGTTCACGAAGCACTGCATATTGTTTGATGATTCTTGAGTCGTGTCAATAGATGCGTTGAGATCTTCTTTGTACCTGTGAAAATGTTCAGTGCAATACAAGAGTGTTATTTGTACCGGCGCGACTCCGCGAGGACGACTCGTTTGAGGGTGTAATAGGCATAGAGTTGCTCAAATCGTCACGGCATGTCACTGGAACCCAGCCTGTCCCTCACCGTGTCGCACGCGCTGATGGTGGTGAACAGATACTTGCCCAACCAGCTCCCCCACTTGCCCGCACCACACCCGAGCCGCTGCCTGCGAGAGACCTCTCTGCGCGATCATCGTCCACGCACTCAACTCCTCGGTCGCCAAAATAGAGGCGAACGACGCCCTCCAGTACTCCATCGACTCCACGGAAGGACAAGGACAATGAGCACAGTCCTACCGAGAGGAAGAGACGTCAGCCGGATTACTCTGCATACAAGGGCAGGGGGCGATATGCCGCTAGTACCAGGTGTGATATTCATCTCGAGGCCTTTGCCTCGTTAAATGACTAAGTATATGCTGCTACCAGCACTGATCCGACCACCATCAACGCGTTGTACGAAATTGACACGCTTTTGACTGCGAATGCTGTCGCGAGGTCTGTCGCTCCCTACGTTCATCTCTAAGAGATATTCATGAACGTCATCGTCAGTATTACGAGGCCGAAGGCCACTGCCCGCTCATCTGCAAGCACCTCTGTGGAGATCTCCACAGTCAACTCCTCCAAGCGCACCGCTCGCGCTAATCACAAACATATAGACGCTGGGGCTAGTCCGTCTGGCAAGGGTAAAGGAAAGGCGCTGTCTTCAGAGCACCTCACCTCCGTCGACCTGGACATTGATGCGGACGAGGCAGAACAGGAGCAAGCCATTGCCAAGCATCGGCAAGAGATTTCGAGGCATCCTCAGCAGTGGGAGAGTCCGCTGACACCTCCAGGCTACTGGGAGATTGGATTCCCTGATACGCAGGAGACCAACCAGTGTGATCAATGAGAAGGCTCGGGAGATGCATGAGCGGAAACGGGCAAGGATCGAGGTTGAAGCCAGGTGCGTGCTATGCCGTAGTTTGCAATGTGTGCCTGGTCTGACGATGGGGTCACTGCAGTCGTGGAGGGCGCTACAGAAAGCGTTGATACCCACCCTGGCATGTCTCTCGCGTTGATTCACATATCGGAATAGTAGGTAACGCAGTTGGTAGGTACCATACTCAATATCGCGCTTTCATCGTCGGAATTCCATGCGCTGTATAGTTTATTCTCAGTCTTGACACAATGTATATGCGAATGCAGAGGACCCACGCGAATAGAGTTGTGTATGCCAGAGCTTTGCGAAACGATTGCAATGTCGCCAACGTACGCTCCAGACAACAAGCTTGTAAATAGAAGTGTCATAATTATATAATGCCATATTTCTTCTTGACGGCCAGACCCACGCTCCTCTCAACAAACCACCGTCCACTCGCCTCTTCGATTTCAAAGAACTTCAATATCGAGAGCAGTTCGTCGTATTGTGCCCTTGTGGGAGGCGAACGGACACCTCGCTCGTAGCACGATATCACGAAGACGGCATCAAAGACGCTATCCTTGAGTGCCGGGTCCACGTCGTAGTCTGCATAAGCAGACCTGACTCTAATGGTCTCGATGTCGGTCAATTGTTTCAGCTTCCAGGTGAGTGCGCCTCCACGGGCAGTCTTCTCCCACCAATCAAGGTCCTTATGGGTCAAGGGGATTGCAATCTATACGAAGGTCGATGTCGGCAACTTGGTCGAAGGTGACAAGCCAGCCGAAGAGCTGGGACTCCACGGCATAGTCCTCGTTAAGGCGGACAATTGTGTGAGGTGGCAAGGGTGAACGCGACGAGGTGGTGGTGCGCGAGCTTCGCTTCTTGTATAAATTCCGTCAGCCAAGGTATGAGTTCATAGTTTCTGGGGAGGCGACACATACCTTCTGCTGTTTGGTGTGAGGAGTGACTACGAGCTATGGTGTCACACGATTGTGTCCACTGTTCACTGTCACGTGCCCACAACTGTGACACAGGCTCACGTGTTCGAGTCTACAAGCTGAACCTGAAGAAGCTGCTGCCTCTAGACTCCGAGCCGCGAGCAAGTTGCTCCTTTCCCATGTCCTCATTCAGAAGACTCACAGATCTAGTCAAAAGGACCTTAAACCCCTGGAAGCCGAACGGTGCACAATAGAAGCCTTATCCTAAAGAATACGTCATCATGTCGAATTTTGCTTCGAGTACTGATCAAAGGCGATTATGTGCTCTTTGCTCTTCGTGTATGTCTGCGTGTGCACCCTCAGACACAATTAACTGTGGGTCTCTACGGAGTAAGCCGGTTCTAGGTCTCAAAGCTCGCAGTCCTCTGCAGGCATTATCGGCTGTCCCTGCTGCTATGTTAGTGCTACGTCCTCCAGAGACAACAGACAGAATCATAGACTTCCTCTGGGATGACCCAGTGTCCTTGAGCAGCTGTACTCGCGTCGCTCGATCATGGTGTGCAGCCAGTCGTTTTTATCTCTTCGGGCGAGTCTGATCACAAAGTCGCACGGCACAGATGAACCGCCGAAACCCATCGTATTGCTGAAACGTGCAGCTGGTCAATTCGAGCTGTGCGGCAGAGACGAACAATGCGATGATTTGCGTAGCAGTGGGATGAAGGGGACTGCGCATGCACCCTTCGCATCTTTGTCATTGAAAGTGAGCGGAGCGACGGCATCAGCGGGCTAAGCACTAGTGGGACATTGTTCTTGTAACGCGCTCTGTCGTGAGGACCTTCGATGATGGTCAACTGCCCTTTTCCTGGATGGCGTTGTCTCGAAAGAGGTTCAGCATTTCCTGCCCAGCAGTCAGGCGACAGGAAGCGCGCTGCGACTGGCGATTGTACATATCCTCTCCATGACATCGGGGGAAATGCAGAAGCTGTTCCCTTGGATGCAGGCGACGCCTTCTGTTCAAAAGTAGACACTGTACGACCTTTGAATTAGGCCATCTATTCGAGCCCACTCGGAGTGGCACGCGTCCCTAGATTTGATTCTGCGCTATGTCGGTGGATCGCTGCGACAGGCAGATATTCCTGTGATTTATGACGGCAAGTCGCCGCTCTTAACACAGACGTTAATACAAAGCAGCTGATGCTATCTACTCATTGTACAGGCGTAGATTCCTGTCTCAACCTCAACACAGGGTTGAGTTCGCTTACGCTATTCTACGACTTAGGAGAAGCTATGGACATTGCCGCACCAAGAATAGCCAACATAGTGAACTCCATCTCCGCGCATTCCATTCATCATTTTTCATTCAAGTTCCGCTGCTCCCTCGACCCCATGTGGACCATTGCCAATAAGGCTGAAAATGACATCGCTCAAATGGGACCTCTAGTACAGGGTCTGATGGCGCGCGATGTCTTCGACTCTCTTGAACATGTAGACGTCTATCTCCTCTGATACACCAATGAAGCGATCAGCCCCTCTGATATAGCCCGATTCCTCAAGGCAGCTGATGAAGCTATGATGAAGACGAATTGGCATGAGCGGGGAATTTTGAAAGTCATGCACGAAATTGAGATGTACAAACCTCCAGCTAACACAAGCGACACCTCGGAAATGTATGCGTCTGTACGCTTGCAGTGTTGGTACGATGTCTAATGCCGCAGCTCTATCACAGGCTGGCGGGGCCTAGCTAGGCAGCTAGAAAGATAAAAACTGATCGTCGCACATCGATGTTACATCATATAGTGCGTGCTTTCATGTCATTGGGACGTCGCTAACAGACTGACATAGATCGTATGTCACAGGTATAGATCAATGGATATGCGCGCTCATAGCGACTGTTATATTCTTTCTGACAATTTCGGCAATGTGTTGGCTTTCCTACTGCAGTGCTCTCACCAAGAAAACACAGTTTCTCTCCGTCCTCAGCGGAACCTGTCCAGTAGACCCTGTCAAGCAGACTTGTACATACGTGAGAGTCCCTCAAATCAGATGGATTCAAGCTGTACGCGCTAGCGATGTATGCTCAAGCCGTGATTATCGCCGGAGCTGTGAGAGGCAGTACGACATTCTCGGGCATCACGCCTCAGACTACGGCCTTCAGAAGGCCTCTGTCAGTCCGAGTGGACTCTCGACCCGCCTTAGGTCATCCCATTCCATCTGATGAGTACTGCATATCAGCCGCAACAACGCCGCTTGCTCTAGGACTCCAGGATCATTGACAGAAGAACCACCGGACGCCTTATAAAACATGTTCTGCACGGGTATTCGGACAATTTGCGTGTCTCAAATGGACTCCTTGATAATGCCGTCCATGATTCGGCATACAAAAACTGAATCGACTGCCGTGCTGCTGAGTGTGGATGCCTACGCTTATGGTGTTCCACCATATTCCAGGATAACACCAGCCCCGCCTTCATCGTTCAACCGCATAGCAGGCAGCTCGCAGGCAGCGTCGCACGTCCGCGTCAGACCTTCGTCACTGACTGTCGTCTCAATCTGCCTCATCTGGGCCTTGAGGCCGTCACGCTGCTAGCTCTTCGTCATCCGCTACTCGTTCAATTGCATTCACGGCATTAGGAGATTAGCTTGCATTTATGGACGTAAAGTTGGGCTGGCGAACAGACTGGGCATCGAGCGGCATTGATCTTCTGCTGTGGACGACCCGGGTGCCACACACACCATCTTCCCATCGCCGCGGCGGTCCTTGTCGTCTGCGAGTCCGGCATGAGATCATCGACTTCCACTTCTGAATGAGGATATGGCTCGCAGAACACCAGCGCTAACGAAGGTTGAGCCCACCGTAGACGAGCCACCACCTCCCTGACCGTCGCTCCCCCCCCCCCGACGTGCAAATGCACCGTCGGGGGGACATTCATTTAAATGCGCACGATAAAAGATACTCATCAGACATGGTCTAATAATCGTAAAACTGTATCTACCAACAGACGCATGTTCTAAGGTACGGTGGGTGTCGCCAACACGCCTGTGATGTACAAATACAAGAGTAGAGTCTCTACAATCGACCGAGCGACATCGCTGGAGGTATCGCTGATAGGGTGGGTAAACACTGTGGGTGGCGCGCACAGCTTTGTAGGTAGCGCACGTACAGATCAAGAAAGCAACAGCGGCAAAGCAAGGTAGCGGTATGAAAGGGGTATCTGGTGAGCTGCTACAGCAGCGAGCGGTAAAATGCAAGGATCCACGCTAAGACGACGAGGTGCACTGGCCCCATCGTCAGATTACGGGAATGGATCGCAGCTGATGTGTGCGCAGACGACACTGTCGTCGAGGAAGAGGCAGAAGCTGTGGTGACAGACGAGCTTGGCGCGCGTGAACTTGTCAGCCTTGCGGAAGACGAGGTGTGAACGCTGCTGGGTAGGGTGACACTGCTGATGGTCTCGTAGGACGAGAAGGAGTTGGAGATGGTGGACGTAGACTCTACACGATTCGACGTGGGGCTAAGCACGCTCGAGGGAACGGGAAGTGCAGAGGTGTCGCTGGCGATGGGCGATGAGAGGCTACCCGACATAGATGTAAGACTGTTGACGAGCCCAAGGTCAGACGTTCAGTGATGTTGTGTGAGCTAAAGCGAAGGGGGACTCACGAGAAATCCGCCGAGTATTGCGTGTAGCGAGACGTCTGGTTGACCATGAGGGATACAGAAGTAAAATTGAGGTAACTGCGTACCCAGTGTCAGTCGCTGCATGATCTCATTCACAAGAGGCTTCGAACAAGGGTAGCAAGATCGTTCAAGTTAACTTCCCACTGTTGCAAAATGTCCAAGGATACAATTCGCGATGTTTTGCCCGGCACTAGTTCTAGCCCAGGGTTATTCCCCATCGTGGGGTCGGACAACAGCCAGAATAGGGCACTTAGGATATTGAATGGCAGTGCTTATGATAGATGTCAAGCTGAGAAGCTCCTCGATGATCTCTTCATCACGCATCATAGCTCCTTCAAAGTACCCCGCGGCCTCAACAGGTCGAATCCGTTAGCGCGCACGGCGACATCCATAACGCTGCTTCAGCAGAGCAAAGGAGATGACCGCAGATAGGTCATATCCCTTGATAGGACGAACGGAATTCCCTTCAAGCGAGAACTTACTAGTCACCAGCGGAAGGACCAGCGGAAGGATCAGGCTAGCAGAATGTATCAGCATTTAATCAGGTACTCTACAAAGATATAGAGGCCTCACCGTGAATACGAGAGAATGTGCGCTCGCGACGTTCACGGGTTCGATCTGCTGCACTGGTAGCTAATCACATCACAGCGTTAGGAGCGCGTCATAATTATACTCGATCACATACCCCTTCGCCATTATACAATCCCACATAGCATGCTCCGATCTTGCTCAGAAGAGGCTGTTCCCCGTCATCTAGCCAGGAGACAGTGCAGGGTTGCCCGCCATAGCAGGCTGAGCTCGCAATGGGCTCGTTCACCTAGACACCGTCGCAATCTAATCACCTCGAAGCCTGTGTAACGCAATATTGACGCACGTATAAGGCTGCTCGAGCCAGAGAAAACCAAGAGATCAGGATAGCAACTGTGAACATTGTTGTAGTTGTAGAAGAGAAGTAAGCCGAAAATCTAGTCGGATGTGAAGATGATGCAAAAGACAGTGTGGAGTTGGTGCAATGAAGGTGGGGTTATGAAGAGATTATCGTATTTGCATACGCCCGCGCTTGAGCCGCGCACAAAGGTCGTGTCGACGTGAATGTCGCGTTGATATCGTGATGTTCGTAACCCGTATCCAGAACAAGACCGCAGGCGGAAGCTTGCAGGTCGTCATGAACATGCGGTCACATGACCGTGCACGTCGCGTCTCGTCGGAAGTCTTGGTCTGACAAAGAACAACTGTCGTACATATACGAGGGCTGATTTATGGGCCTATCCTTTGTCCAGCTATGTAGTACTAGGTGGGAGGGAGTGTACTACAGTTGTGGAAGGCAGTGGTAGACACTATACAGCGAAAGAGCGTGGTATTCAATTTGGTAGTTTACAACAGCAGAGGGTCCCGGGGAAGGGTTCAAGAATAAATACACGTTAAAATTTTCACGTCGTAAGTCCTTCGGCAAAATCGCGACAAAGAGGCGTCACTGTCCATGTCCAGAATAACAAAATATCCCTCTGCAGCAAAAAAGAAATCCTCGTCACATGGCACGTATGGTCTCTGCCATACCTTCTTGAGGGTACACTCCGGCGACTTCTAGAGGAGCCCACATGCCCGGATCCGGATGAGATGTCACCGCTGATGATGCATGTTCTGACAGCGACAAGGCCTGGGGCTTGGACGCGGCTTGTAAGAGGTCATGCATTCGCCTATCCACCTCGCGCGAATCATTTCCTGGTTCGGTCCCATCTGGCTCACCTGCATGGTCGAGCAGGTATGTGGAAGAGCATGACGGAGTGAACGAGGATGTCGTCTGGGATGTAGCGCGCCTAGTGCTCCAGTCGAGAGTATCGTCTGCGGTCGAATCCCGGATTAAATTTGCCAATGTAATGAGTTTAGGGTCCAGCGATGGTTGATTGCCTGGGAAGATGGTTAGTCGAGCTCTTGACACATTATCAGAATACATGTTTCAACAGACCAGAGACATGAGTGCTTTCTGGATACACGCTCGCCTTGCGTGAGCGCCTTCTATGCCAGCAGCACCATGTGATGATGATGATTATAACGAGTGAAATCCCTCCTATAATGCTCCCCATAAGCACATGAATGTGCCGCGAAGACAACGCGACATGCGAATTTGAAGTTGCTCCTTTCACGCTCGACGATGAGGATGCTGACGAGTTACTGTCCGTGATGGTCCGTGACGAGACGGGAGTCCGTGATGAGGTAAATATTGATGAAGTAGCCGGAGACAATGAAGGAGCCGAAGACACATTTGTGGTCGACGATAATGAGCTTGATGAAAGACTCGATGATGGAGACGACGACACTATAGAACTTGTGATGTGGGTCGACGGCGATTCATAAGCAACGACTGATGAGCTCGGCGAGTTCGTACTAAAAGCGCTGGGGGAACTGCCATTGTTTTCTACTGGTGATGTGTTCTGAGTAGAGGAGGGCAACTGGATCGTAGGATGCGACGATGTTGTGGACGTGCTAATGGTGGAAGTCGGTTGCGACAACCCAGAAGAAGGTAACGGGGTTGGTGCAGAAGTAGCGGTAGGATCACAAGAAGCACAGGTAGAGCACGCTGTGTTTGTACACGAGCCCGTCGAAGAGATTGCTGCATCAGACGTCGTTGTATTAGACGTCGAAGGGCTCTGAATCGTGAGTGAGGATTTCATCGCTGCACTTTTAGGGGTCAATAGGATAAGCGGGGGAAATCGCTCGACGAAATGCGGTCTTCAGCTATACAGAACTGCGAAAGTATTCGCACAAAAATTAGTAAAAATTCGCTCCTGGAACATTCGACGCATGCTATCTCACCTACACCTGAACATATAAGAATGCAGTAAAGACAGCGGAGGGTGGGGGCGTTTACATATCTAGAGCTTAGGGAAGACGAGACATTCTTGATATACTGTAGGCCTAGCAACCACGAGTAGCCTTCTATCTGCTCATGAAGACTGCTGTGGCAGAGCAGAACAGATTTCGGGCAGCACATATCACAGGAGTAGCGAATAGGAGGGAAGAAGCAAGTTGTTGATGCGGCTGCATCAGATAAAGTTCATCTTGGCAGAACTTTATCGTTTCGCCGAGTGTAAATAGGGCACACCATGGTCATTCACCGTCAAATGCAGTAGTCGGTCGTCCTAGGAGAAGGGCACTCGGGTCGAATGTCTATAATTCCCAGAATTGCACTTCTCCAGAAAGACGTTTCACGCAGGAGACAACGTAGATGTTTACTTCGTCCTGTCGGAAGTCTGAGTCAACGGTCTCTGGAACAGCTGCACACCTGAGTCAATGCAAGACCCCTGACTCGAGAGCACGACATAGATATCCTCTGAGCAGCAAGGATATGGAACGCACGCATGTCATACCAGCTGATTCGATATGCCAATCTGCGTCATATTAAGCGCTTCTATCACGCTGCAGGGCCTCGTCTACAATGATCGCCTTGTCTGGAAGATTCGGTACTATACTAGCACGATGAGTTAAATGAGCTCGATGAAGAGACAGCTCACTCTAACTGTAGCCCATCAACGGTAAGCAATCCCCCAAATCAGTCTCAAAATGCAGTTAAGCTGCTCAAACTTCTGAGCATAGCCACGCCGCCTATGACAGATGCGAGCAAGATCTGATGACGTTGATGTAGACACGTCAAACAGCACCCAAAAATGCAATCGTGTGAGTCCTTTAAGACAAGAGCGAAAAACACAGAAGTGCATTGTCGGGAACAGCGGCGAGAGATAAGTGGCCGCGGCATCGATTCAGATACACGACTTGAGATGTAGCGTCGTCATTAGACAACCAGTGTTGGAAAACGTTTGGGTGATAGTATGACAAGCTAACACATAGCGTGATGTTGGGAGACGACTGAGCAGGCGAAATAGGACCCCTGATAGTCCTCCCAGAGCTCCGATCCCCAAAAACCCCGAAAATGACCCTAAAAATGACCCACTTGTAGCAGTATTTCACGTTTTATGAGGTCATTCTGTCACCGATCTCCCTCAAACTTGGTGAGTGGATAGATACGTCGAAATATGCACTGTGCCTGAAGTTCCCACGCTTAGATCGTGATAAATCTAATCTTATCAACCCCCGAAACTGGCCACTTTCGGGATCGGACCTCTGGGGGGATTATCAGGGGTCCTGGCGAAATACGGTCTGAAGCACAATACGCACAATCCAATCGGAGCTCAATGTAGGTGGCCATTGATATGACCCTATATTCTGCCTTTGTATAGATTTCTAGCCTCCCCACTTCCTATAGAATGTATTTATTCGAGAAAATGACTTATTTCTACAGCCTGGCAGCTGTGCTAATCAGCCAATATATTGTACAAAATCTTCATATCGTTCTTGTTTGATGTGGCTTTTTGATCTCCGTTTCGCACTCAGATTACTTCGAATAAGTTGACGTCATGAATCCTGACCACATCGATACTGTAACGGTGAATTTGAAGAGGACGCTCGTAGGTTCAACCCGCTAGACATACCTTAATTCAGGACCTTATGTGTGTCTAACACAAATCTGTACCTCATGAAGCTCATGAAGCTCACAGCCTGCTTACCGCAGTCATACCCGCCTTTCCAACCTTCAATTGGTCACACACCGCCGGAGTTCCGTTCTGTACAACCCGTCTGCTTACTTATCACTTGTATGTTTGAGACAGCAGCCCGTCTCTTACCGATTACGCGCAGCTTTGCGCGTAGAGCCGCACTCTCGCCCTCCTTCTTCAGAGCCAGGCTTCCAGGAAACCACCGAAAGATGTCTCAACCCAGTCTTCCCGCCGATCCATCTGCTACGACGTCGACGAGACTGAGCGCCGGAGCACCCACAGAAGCGCCTACTGAGTGGAATTTCCCTGTCTCGCCAGTCCCGGTCAATCTTCTTGGCGAAGGAAAGTACATCAAGACCGCCGCGGCGCTCATTATTGGGTACATCTATATGTACATGTGGTCGAGAATGACTTAACATGGTAATGGGTTTGACGTAGTGACGAGATCTTGAACGGGAAGACATTGGACAAGAACTCTAACTACTTCGCGCGCTTTTGCTTCGAGAACGGAATTGATCTGTAAGTTGACTTCATCGTCTCAATCGGTGCTGTTTGTAAATCGGTATCTAGGAAGCGCATCGAGGTGATTCCGGATGACGAAGGTGACATGTAAGTTACACGCACGGGGCGACACCGAACGCTCGCTCACCTCGTGCCGCCTCGTGCGTTACAGTGTCGAGGCCAGCCGGCGGCTAGTCAAGACCTACGACTTTGTCATCACATCTGGGGGCATCGGGCCCACGCATGATGGTCAGTATTCCCGAGTCTTGCAGTCATACGTTCACGATCCAACTTGCAACCAGACATCACGTACGCCTCTCTTGCAAAGGCCTTTGATCAGCCATTGGCACACCATGTGGAAACGCTCGCACGTATGACCACCATGATCAAGCACCGCGCAGACATCATGAATCAGACGGCGGAGCAGCGTGAGGCGCGCGAGCGCATGGCGTTGTTACCGGTGCACGCTGAGACGCTCTTCATCGCGCCAGACGTGTGGGTGGTGCGTAATTTCCACTACTCCTATGGCTTCTGAGTTACAAGCGAGGTCAACCCACACAACGCAGCCTGTGGTCCGCCTCGAAGGCAAGCTCTGCGTGTTCCCGGGCATCCCGCGGCTCTTCCAGCGGATGATCGACGGCCTACGTCCGTACCTCGCCCTCCCGCCCCCGAGCGAACGTCCGTTCCGACTACAGATTTTCACCAAGTACGTGCTGCCCATCCCACTCTAGTCGTGCTCGCTGAACACAGCACCCTCCTATACACAGCCTACCTGAGTCATCCATCGCGCCATACCTGACAGAGCTGCAGGCGCGCACCAAGGCAGCGGGTGTGCGCGTGGGGTCGTACCCGCTGCTAATGCGAGGCGTGTACGTCTCGCTGATTGGACGCGACGAAGGCGCGATACGATTACTCGCGGAAGAAGTGGCGCAGAAGCTGGAGGGGCGCGTCATCTCAGAGGAAGAAGCGGCGAAGGAGAAGGCTGGGTTGTAGCAGGACAGAACAGACATTTCTTCGAACTTCGTGATCGGTTTCGTGCGTGGTCTATCATAGGTTGTTGGATCTCTATGGAGGGGACATACAGCCAATCTGACACGTTAAACATAGGACATGTACAACTAGGCTTCGGATAATATGCCACATATGACATAATCGTACAGTCCGATCGCTTTCTCAACTCGTGCTGCATCCGCGATCCTTGAACCATCGACGTATATCTAAGCAGCTCAAGAAAACGAAACTATTCAAGCTGTGACCCTTTCAGCGTGAAAGGCTGCAGTGGCTTATTTCAGTCACCGTATCAAGCCGAACATGCGGCGGAGAGACGAGGAAGGCCAGGCCACTTTCAAGGCAAGGTATGATCTCAGTATGTCAAGGAGCTACCTCCTTCTGCGGCCTATTGTAATCAGGCGCACATAGATGTCGTAACATATGGTCCACAATTCCGACAGTCTGGGGTGCAGGATGCGGACTCTCCAGACGACCTTGAACACCATTGATTGAGCAGAAAGGTCGGAAGCTCGAATGTATTGTCAAAAACAGGAGCCAGATGCCGACACGGGCCTTGCTAGAGGCTTGAGGGGTGACAGTCCATTCATCAACCGATTTTGATCAGGGAAGCGCTTAATCCACGCACGCAGCCGCACACATTCAATTATCACGGACATCCTACAAAAGCTGAAGCAAGCCATTTGCGGCCTGCTCACATGAGAATGTTCCAAACCTCCCTCCATAAGCACATGCCGCCTACAGACATCGCTCCTGATTCTCCAGCCGTTTCGTGGAATCACGAACCGTCAACAAGCGTGCCGTTCTCGCTCGAGCACTGATAATACACAGAGCATAACGGATATATCCCCGCGGGCTCGTCCCCGGCATCTTGAAGCAGCAGAGCTACAACGCCATGTGCCGGGACATCTGTCGCAGTGAAGTTACGGACCGCGGTGCCGTTGTCCGTGTGAGTCCACAGGTCCTGTCCACGGATGTGAGAAGACGAAGGGGGCGCAATATGAGTCACTCGTAACAACATACCCGAACTGCATACTGTCTGCCGGCGCGGATCCACGGCGATTCGGTCAAGTTGAAGAACATGTTAGCGGGCTCGTCGAGCGTGTTAAGCTATCTGCGATTGAGCAAGGCCGACATCGTAGATTCCATCGCGGTTTTGCTTACCAGCATAACGACCGTTCCGTTCTCGCTGGGGCCACTCCAGTATTGAGCCGGATATGAGTCGTTGCTGGTCCAGTCGGCCTGGTATATTGAAGGATGAGTATCCATCCGAGTGTGTGGGAGTGTCATACACTGACATTGAGGCCCCATCGGAAGGGCGAAATACTAGTCCCGACCACAGGGTCCTGATTGATAGCCAAGATCTCTCGGTTTGAGAGGATCTCAACGATTTCCGGTGAAGCCGCCGAAAGCTAGATAGGTGTAACATAGGTGTTACCCAGTTTCCATTATGATGGCCTAGCTGACGGTCAGACTGATACTTACATTTGTTCCAATCAGAAGCGGTGACTTGAAGAGTGCCCATGCTGTGAAGTGAGACTTGTTCTCGTCGTAGGTCAGGTTGCCATTGCCGCTATTTTCAAGAATTAGGAGATCCTTCATAGCGTAATATACTTCACATACACCTCAAGCTGCGAACAAAAATGTCAACAACACTGACTAACCATGATTTGAGCATCGACGCGTACAATGTCCATATCATTACGGCCATAGAAGTCAGTGCCCTGGGTGATGAAGGAGGCTCTGAAACAATCGAGGATCAGCGCTGTCCGAGATTCACACAAACGTGCGGACATACAAATTGATGATACTGGAAAGCGCAGGCCAGTTCGACTCGATGTCCCCGTCAACCTGCCATTATTTCTCGATAAATGGAACACTGCTTCATAGCTGCAAGCCTTACCCGCCAGCTGTTTCCGACCTGCGCTCCCCAGCTAATGAAGATTAGCGGTGGTCTCCTCACACTCAAAGTCAGATACCTACATCCAAACTTGACTCTAGATATCAAAGTCAGATGATTACAGTTGCTCCTGCGAACATCCTTAGAACGTACCCAGCCCCATTCACAAAGGGAGAAGATGAGGGGAGGCTGGCGCGAGGTCAAGGACAGTTCGGCAATAGCATCCGACATTCGCTGGTATTCTGGATGCCGATAACGCATTTAACAACCTGACCATTGGATGTACACTTGACAGACTTACTGCCAAAAGTCCCCTCCCGGATTACATCGTCGAACGGGACTGGCAGTGAAAGGTGTTGATGCGACATATTAATGCACCATGCAGCTAGCACTTACTGTAGCAATTGTCATATCTTCGAACAAGAATAATCGCGTCAGAAATGTTTGTAGTGTTAGCTAGGAGAACAGAACGGACTTCAGGTAGTCGAAGCCCCAATTCTGGTAGGTCGTAGCGTCAAGAAGCTCGTTCGAATACGAACCCGGATATCCGGCACAGGTCAACCAGCCAGAGTCGCCGTACTGCGTGCGGCCTCGGTTTGAACCTTAACAGAGGTCATAAGGAGAAGATTACGTACAATACCAGCTTCGCTAATAGCTCAGTTAGGAAAAAGTCAAGACACCTGGCAAGAACAGCGGCACTTACAACCCCAAGGCGTGTAGCTGAGCCGTCATATTGTTGAATCCACTGGGAAACCTTTCCGAATCTGTGAAAAAGGTGTTTAGCATTCGCTCCAAGGATAACGCGAACTCGGACACGCACTCGGAACGAGGAGACCTTCGGCGCTCCGATTCTTCTCCGCCCAACAATCGTCCAAATTAACATGAGTATAGCCTGCATCCTGTTACATTTGCGTCAAGATGGTACAGCGAACAGCGACAAATGCTTACTTGTAGTCCCAAGGACTTCATGAGATTGGCTGTTTCAAGGATGAGATTCTCATCGATGTTGCACTATATGACCTATTTGAGCAATCGGTTCAGATATGTTATATATCACGCTCACAGCGTATGCATTCCAAGCTTTTAGCGGGATAGAACCATCACGAACAATGTTAAATCAAAACAGACGAGCTCACTATTGTAGCCCAGCACTACAAATAATCGTCACCTGTGCTGAAACAGGGCGTGAAGAAGGAAACGTACCGGGCAAACGAGCGACTCCATTAGCCAATGCATTGACCACAGGAGCGGTGGCAAGGACAACGGCAGCCGTGACCGCTCCGAGACGAATCTGGGTCATTTTGGTGAATGTGACGGTCGACGTACGGGGGTTAGCGTCTCGTCCTGGCTCAATTATGTACTGGTTGAGTGTCAGTATTATTGGACCTGGGCCAACGTTGTGGACGTGCTAATCAATGCTCCGGACCGCGATCGGTGAATTTGTTACATCGAGAGGGAAGGATCCCAACGAGAACCTGCACCCGTGATCTCATGCATGCGTGTATGGAGTGGAATGACCTCTCATCGGAGATATATCGGCCTGGAGGACGGATGAGCTGTGTGGCCTATGCGACACGGGATTGCCCAAGCCACTTTACCAGGAAGTCACCCCGCACTGTAGCGCCTTCAACCAGGCTGGCGACTGCGATGCGTAGCTTGACATGTCGATAGTTGAGTACGTCAGGCAACAAGGTGCATCTTCTACAGAGTACGGAACGAGCTCTAGTAGACACCAAATAGTGTCCCCTAGCCACTACGCACAGAGCGCGGGGGCTACACGATGACGAAAGTACGAGGCCCGCGGCACTGCCGCGTGCTTCATTTCTAAAGAATGAATACCGCGGGCGTGACACACAACGTGAGATACATTCTCGCGAGTAACGCCCGCGACACTTCGCCGAGAAAATGACGATCAGAATCGCCATGCTGGATGTCGACCGTCTGTAAGCTCTGTGTGAAGCCAGGTCACGAATGCCTTGAGGCAATGTGAAGCCATGGCGGTGAGTGGTCCTGACTTTCCGACCATGCACGAGTGCATTGCAAGTACGACGATCGCCATTGTGCAGTGAGGGTTACAGGATTTTAGCCTCAATGCAAACAACGGTACCATAATGAGACGTGTAGCGCTGCGGCTCATGGAATAGATGGTGAAGCCATCGTGTAAGAGTGTGTATATGGCGCCCGCCGCGAAGACTGGGGTAGGAGAGCACTCAGCAGGTGTTTGAAAATGGAGTAAGCATTAGACATACTTGTGTCCATCCCATCGGTGTTCACAGTCTAATCAAGACGAGGTTGTATGAGTATTGCCATCCTTCGCGGATATGTATCGCGCGTTCACAGCCACGAAATGGTATGCCACTACTGTGATCATGGCCAGTGCGCCTAGAGAGTTCGCCAGATTGTAGAGCTCATTGTGGGTAATCATGGTCTGACGACTTAAGTTATAGCGTGAGCCGGTAACGAGTGAGCAACGAAAGAGTAGAACGCTGACCTGCCCGTTGTCGTCGTCGCCGGCAGAGTGTTGTTTGTGTGTGTTTGGCTAACATCGTCACCCAGTCGGAGGGATTCCTGCAATACCCGACCTCACCAACTCATCGCTCCTCTTTACTCTAACGCTCCGCCGTAAATCCTGACAAGATGAGGGCGACAGATATTCGTCGTAGCGACATGCCGGGCCGTGCGTTTCCCTGCTTGCGAATTCACGGTCTCCGTTTGACATAATTTTGCAGCCAAGGTCTACGTGAGTAGCCATCTGCGCTTGAACCGTGTTCCGAGAGCTTCTCGTCGCCTGCATTATGGCTTTGCTCACGAGAGCATGGTTGGATGGTGTGTTGACTTCATGCGGACTGACATGCATTCCGTAGAACCTGTGGTGGGGTGACCAGGGGCTTCCGAAGCAGAAAGGATGGGTTCAATACAGTATGTGGTCATACTGAAAAGACTGGAACGCGACTCACGCTTGTGTCTGTGCTATTAGGCATGTCCCCTATGAGGCAGAGGGCCACCCATAATATACTCCGCAACTGGCTTTTTAACGGTTACCGACGCCTCTCCACCCAGGTGCCATATTGGATCGTGCCTTTCGCCATCGGTACGTCCCTCTACTTTATTCCCTGCATACATCAATATTGCTCGTCGGCGGCAACCTCGCCATCATCTGTCTTGTCTCGAGCCTGTGCTAGTCAATTTCGTTCGCATGTTGACGCCATCGGCTGACTGTCGTTTTGACAGGTTACGGCACGTATGCCTGGGCGAAGCGCTACGATACGTATCTCAACAGCAAGGCTGCCCACGTTGCTGCTCATGGTGGCCATTAGATAGTCGATCGCCTCGCGCAATAAACCTGACCTGTACGTATTCACTACGTATTAGGATGGAAAACATGCTCGCTGGCATAGAGCAAGACCTCCTTGATTGTGACTTCTACCGCTGGTCAAACGTGAACTCATGGATGCCTGAGTATCAATGTTCATGGACTATCCGCAGCCTGATGCGTGCTGTAGACGATGGTGAATTGACTAAAACCTATCCATACGGTTGAATTAGGAGAGCTCTGCCCCGAAACACAAGGAGGCTCATCGCGGCGTTGGCGTCGATATCACTGACTTGACTGCGCCTGGCATATTGGATACAAAGAATCGTTGTGAGATGCACCTCAACTGCAATCTGAGTCTGCATTGCACAAGTTTCACTCAGAATGCAGACAACATTGTCCTGTCATTTTTATGCATTTCCTATGGTTGACATTCATTTTCTGATCGCCATTACAGCAAAACCAATATTGATAGACCTCCCTCGCGAGAAGTACAGATAGGCGGCATGGAGCATAATGGCGCTCGGCACCTCAGGGTGACGTGCATTCATTTCTCAGAGATTGTTCGCGGCACCCATATAAAGTAATCTACACCAATGCCTCAAGATCCGTCCGTTTGTCGAGGTCTGCTGTCCGTCTGCTTCCGCAAGCAATGGCATACAGCGACGACCTCTGCACCCTACTGTGACGTGATACCAGCAGCTTCTGATATGAGCCATAGAGCGAGACATGTATACAACCAATCCTTTCTGAGCAGGATGCACATAATCACCAACCATGGTCGGAAGACGAGGGGATCACAGCAAGCGTCTACTCAGTAGCCTGTCGTCTCTGCACCGCTGCCGGCTCCTGCCGCGAGCTTCTGCCCCACTTTGCCGAAGTGTATACTTTGCGAGGGGAGGTCTATCAATATTGGTTTTGCTGTAATGCAATATTAATGCTCCGGGTGGTCAGTGAACAAGAACGAACCGAAGGGCGGCTTAAATCGACGCAGTTCAGTTCGTCTTTCAGAGAACGGACTGCTTCCGGCAATCAGCGCTGTCAGCGCCGATCAATCTCAACTGCAGGCGCTGAGATCTGAGCTCGGGCATTGTAGCGTCGTTACGACTTACACAACGACGTCAGGAGCGTACACGGAATGAGTTCGTCCAGTTTGCGAACAGCTCTGCTCTGAATGAAGGTAGCATCATACCTTACCATGGAATTGCAAATCGAGCTGACGAATATGTCTTCAAGGAAGCTTTGCAGTCCACGAAATATGCCGCGGAGACTCTGTCAGTGTGTGAGAGTGCTAAGACCTGTGGTACGTCCTGTTTTCTTTACTTCTTAAAAAAGAAGGAATACACAGAGCCGATTATACTTTCAAACACGCGATATAGCACTGGTGCGCGGAGAATCATACATTTTCGTGCCTGAGGTTCTGCCGCTCCAGTCGCGATACTGGTTGCCTTCTCTGTAATCGTATGCATCGAGTGTGCACTCTCACGGGAGTTACGTGGATTGCTACTGCGGCAGGTCTTCCAAGACATCGTGGCACGCCGTCCAGCGTGCACAGGCATGTATGCTATTCAGAGAATACAGATGCTTCGGATTTTTCAACACGCCCAGAGATGATTACAGATTGTCATAGAAGTGTCACGGAGTACGGAAGCCCCTGTCTGGATAATGCATACTCCCGTCTCTTCCTCCTCAATAAGATCCCGCTGAAAACAATCACTCGGGATCATTGCTATACGTACGAGTGTCCCGCAGGCTGCGAGAAGGTTTACTGTTCCAGCTGATGACCGATGGCCCTTTCGGTGATCTCTCACAGGGCGCCGGCGGAGATGAGAAGTGTGGGCCACCAATTGGGGTTTCCTTCTGTTCTCGCCTTGCTATGAGCAGCATCATAGGACGTGTCGCTCGGAGATATCATTACCCTAACCATCTAGCTGCTTCAGAAGTATGCTCGGTCTCCTCAAGGCGTGATATGAACAGACCTCCGAACCAATGCAATTTGGGGTTATTTCGCGTTCCCATTTGCGGAAGCATTTTAGTGTATGCTGACCAATATTTGAAGTTCCGCCCACCATGCTGTGCAAAATTTTCGAAGGTAAGCGTCGTCAAATTATGACTATGCAGCTTCAAAGTCGCTGATAGGAACCTGGAAAGACCCAATATACGAATCAGGTGTATTGCTCAGCGAACAATAGGGGATCGCCATATGAACGTTTTCAGTCGTAGGACGACGTCATAATGGTGCGCATTAATACTCTACACTGAATTTGACGTACGTCTCGCGCGGATTATCCACATTGGAGAACAAGGAAGATCCCTTCCGGGAATGCATGTGCATTCGTGCGGCGAAGATTATTCGGCTTCTAGATTGCTGTCTACGCGCATACTTCAGCCTGATTTTGCAGACTATGGAAGAAATGACTCGTCGAAGGAACTGACACGAGGCAGTGACATGTCAATCCCTGAGATCTCAGATGTCTTGAGAAACTTCATGCGGGGTTCGTCTACAGAATCCTTGCGGTGCATCAAGTGATGCATCATCGTAACTAGACTCTCACAAAGCACCTCCACACTACAGCACAGGACCCTAATATCCCGGTTCAGCTATGCATGCCGTATGCAGTGTTCTATCGATAGGATCACTGAACGGTAGCAGTATTCGAATGCTTCTACTATATAATGATCTTCTTGGCCAGTGCCATTTGCGCTCGCCCATTGTTCTTGCATGACTACACGCTTCCGGTTGGAATTACGTTACCTGACCCTGACAGCATTTTACACCGCACTGAGGCCGCCTGTGCCGTCGGTTATCCGAACTGCGGTCTCTCCCGGCAAACGATTCGTATTCGTCGGACCCAATAGGTACCAGGAGATGAATGTGGTCAACGATTTGGCCGCAGGTCCGACGGTAATGCCTATAACCTATCCGACTTGTCTGAGCTGGGTCCTATCGATGAGATTGCTTGACACGCGATGAGACCATGTCGAAAATAGAAAAGTCACTGAAGGAAGTCCCGGGTCACGACGAGGGCTCGGCGCAACTATTAGTGACAGAGTCCATTGACCCTTGAAGTGCTTTGTTCTCGAACTCCGTGTATCGATTTACTATATAAATACTGGCTCATGATATTCAAATTTGTCCTTGCCAAGGAGTTCAGGAAGGCTTATGGTCTTCAAATGATTCGCAACATTGGTTTCGTGAAGGGTAATTACGTGAAAATGGTACAAGCGTAATGGATATTACAGTTATATCTTTGGATACATGCATTCCCCTGCACTATCTGCGTGCTCAGTACCACTGATAAATCCCGAGCGACTACATACTAGTCAATGGAGTTACTAGTCATGAGTTAGTTCTTGATACTAGGTACTCTAAGTGCGTGAATATCTCCATATCTTCTGTCCTACGCCCAAAAGTCGAATCATCGATCGACTCAAGAATACCAGTTGTTCGCCCCATTTGGAGCGGTTCAGAGACGGCCTCCCACTAGTTACGTTCAAAATTGCCGCTTAAATCTCGTTGGAAAACAGGCGACATTTAAGCGTCCAAAAGCAGCGAGCAGAATCTGAGCTCCCCTCCTCGAACAGTGACAAATAAGCGACTGCTCGGCGCAAGCGCTCGCAGATTTTGGCTTACGGCTATGTCACGCTTGCATGATTCACCATCCTGATTGGCTGGTTAGCCCTTCGCGAACCGAAAACATGATCAGATCACGGCTGCATCACGCTTAGTCATCTGTGACACTTTCAGCGACCTTTCAGCGACTTTCAGCCACACTTGGGCGCTCAAAAGCAGCGAGAAGTCGCTTGTTTTCCAGCGAGATTCAAGCGGCAACCTTGAACGTCGCAAGTTCTGCGCAGGTTCCAGCGCTTAGAGGTGCGGAAAAATTTACCCATATTTAGTCATGACGCCCACGGAGACAAACGTCGTCGATTACTTCCTGGAGCGTGTCTCTAGCTCGGACAGGTTTGCTTCGCCACGAGCTGAGACCATAGGTAAATGCCTTGAAAATTTGTGCGCGATTATAGATCTAATTGTATTGAGCGCACAGTACTTGATGGGAATATTCAGCCTCAGAATACCATCGGTTGGCCTGAGCGGCCTGCATCCTTGTTCATGGTTCAGGCAGACGGTCGCTCAACCGAAGCCCGACAGTAAAGTAAGTCCTGTCTACCCGTGCTTTATGAATGATCACAAACTTGCATGCACAGAGCGAGACTTGGTGGGAGGATTCTCTTACGGAGGAAGAAATACTCGAATTGTGCAATACAGCACCGGAGCTTCCCATTCTCGGCAATGCTTCCTCTAGGTCGCTGAGGCCTGCGCCCATCTATGTCATCTCTCCACGAGTACTCGTCAAGCTGGGGAGCTACTACACCGGGGAATATGAATCTCGCGCGATGGAGGTCGTTCGCTCACAGACGTCAATTCCCGTTCCCAGACCATTACGTTTTATCCAGCGTGAAGGAGGGTGCTACCTGGTCATGGAGTACATCAAGGGGCGCTCGCTCGACTGGTGCTGGGACGGCCTCAGCCTCTGGCGGAAGTTCGTTATTGCCTGGACGCTCCGTGGCTACATTCGTCAGCTCAGACGCGTACGGACAGCGCAGATCGAGCACCAGATTCCTGGTCCACTAACGGGTGATCTGTCGGAACCCCTGAAGTGCATTGGGCCTGCGATGGGTGCCGAATATCATTGTGGCCCCTTCTCATCCGCGGCAGCGTTGTTTGCGTGGCTCAACGGCCGCTTGCGTGTCACCCAATACATCAAAGGGGTCGGCCTGGATATTCCTCCTTCGTTCAGACGGAGCCACTGGTCCTTGTCCATGGTGACCTCACTCCGCGAAACGTCATGCTGGACGACGACGGGAAGATATGGTTGATTGACTGGGGCTGCTCGGGTGTCTATCCTCCTTGGTTCGAGGCTGCTGCCATGCTCTACACTCGTCCGCAACCGAGTTGGTGGACATGGGTGCGGTGATTGGTTGCGGGTTGGTATGCTCGTGACATGTTGACTTACAGAGGTGCGCTGTACGCTATGACTATTGGATTCTTCACTCCTGATCCTGGCGAATGCGTGGACAACTGGTTGGTCTGAGGACTCGCATAGACAGATACAATGGAGATCACCATGTTCAATTTATGTCTTTCATCAAACGTTATCAAATTTCACTGCTGGTCATTGCTGTTGTCAAGTATATGTGACGCTATTGCTTGTTTGCGAGCGATGTGTTTGACAGAATAGCGGCTTGTCCATGCCATATACTAGAACTGCTACTGTTGCATACAAATGCGTTCCGAGCTGACTTCTCTATCAAGACAAAGATTTTGTCAGATTCTTATTGATACGGGCATGAAGCCGACCTTCGGCCATCTGTTCCAGATCCATGTGAAAGATTCTTCTCATATGATTTTCGCTTGCCCCCGAGGTTCCTGAAGCCCGCGACCTCATCGAGCTAGGTCGGAATCCCTACGTTTCCCTCATAGCCGCCGCTGTGTGTTCTTTTGCCCTCAGTGACTCGGTCTGGGAGTACTGATAGAAGGATGCGGAGTTTCCAATGCCGATGTATGTGACTTGTCAAAGCAGCGCTTTGGCAGCTCCAATCCGATAGGTCATCGAGCAGATCACTATAGCGCTGCTCACTAATGTAGTAAATACTGCCCGAATCACTCAATCTCGTTGGACACAGGATGGAAACATTTCGCCGATAATCGAACCGTTTGTCTATACTCAGCTGGAGCCAGCGCTACCTGAAACCTCCCGGCATGATATAAAAGCACCAGCCCATCGAGGCGGACATCAGGCTTGCTCGACACTCGACCACCTTATCAGTATCTTACCGACTCAACGCTTCGATATGAACCCTGATATTCGCAAGGCCATTGGTTCGCGACTATTCAAAGGAGGACAGGCTGATCTTTCTACAAAGAGTCTAGACAGCGTATTAGAGGAGGACATGGGTAAAATTGTCATACTACTGCATCTCGTATGCTCTGCGACAGAGCTGCTAAATACGGCAAGGTTTCCTATCACTGGCGGTGCGTCTGGACGTGAGGCAGATTTGAATTTGGCGCTGATCCGTATCTCTGTAGCCTCTTCTTTGAGCTGAAAGTCGAGCCGAAGCCTAATGTCAACTTCCAGAAATCGGTGGAGTTACACGTTGCACTCATCCGCGCGGCCAGCGGGCTCTCCAATACGATAGGCATAAGTCGTGCCTACGGTCACACATTACATGAATTCAAGCGCCTGGAGCTGCAACTTGCAAAGACGTTCACGGTAAAGGAAATGATCGACCTTGTAATCACCGACAAGCGGCGTCACCAATTCACGTTCGATATCAACAGTGGAAGTGGATGTGCCCCATTGAGTAGACACCTCGTTCTAACCTCCGCTGGCGTGTTCAAGGCTACATCGTTGCGCGATACATCCCAACACCATATCCCAGATCAGTCACCTTCAACATGAGGTCTATCCATGTATGCCTCTCCATCATCGACGTCTAAACCATCCGGCTCAGGTACCTCCCAGCCGTCGGCGACTTGTTTGTCGACAATCATCGATCTGATCCGTTCAATCATTTCCTGTGCCTCGCGGTCGGCCTCGTTGCGGGAAGCGGAAGCGTACTCTTCTTCACTTGCATATGCATCGAAGTTCGCAGGCCTGCCTCGCCACCCACCGTTGACATGCACGTACTGCAGGAACTGTCTCCACGTCGGATCGAGTCCCAGGATATTCGGATCACCGATGACTATGAGCAGGGATCGCGCCCTCGTTATGGCCACTACCAAGTTGTCAGAACGAAGAAACAGCTTCAATGAAGTTGGCTACCGACCGTTGAGACGGCGTCCATCGCCGACGAACCCGAGGTCATGTCTCAGGTCATGCAACAAGTTTCTGCTGCGGCTACGTACGGTTGAGATGATAACAGCGACACGTTCCTGCGCAAACTGATCAACACTATGGCGACTGCTGTAGACTATGTATCATACCGCGCCCTGGAATTCTTCGACGGGCCCAACTTTGAGCCCTTCAAGTTTGCAGTCGGATCTCCCCAACAATTGTCGAATCTTGCCACATTGGCCACTGTAAGGGCTAATGATGCCGATCTCATGAGGCTCTGCAAGTGGGCGCCCATGATCATTATGAGAATATGCTCGGAGAGAAGAGGTTCCACATACTGATAGGCACTTTACGATCTGTGACGAGCTGCTCGCAGTACTTTCTGACCAAAAATGCCTCGTCGATATTGAAGTAGGATGGCGACCCTTCCTCTTGTTCATCCCTGCCAGTCACCGAATGGAATACAACAGGAAATTTCTTCGACACAAGAGTCTCTGAACGAAGCATCCGGTGGGTAACGACAGGATCCCCAGACGGCTGTAGCTCATTATTGTAGAATTCCCTGTTGGCAAAGTTGATGATACCGGGGTGCGATCTCCAGTGTTTCAGCAGTTTCATGATTCTGAAGCGTGCATTAGCGCTAGTCCAGATTAACACGATTGCCACGTACGTGAGCCCTCTCGACGTGCTGAGATCATGAGTCGGTCGACTAATGAGCCGCTCCAGAAAGCTCGTCTTCAAGCCTAGCTCACGGGCGTAGCTTGAACGAACAACAGGGTCGAGCTGTTTCATATCACCAGCAAGAATGACATTGGTACGCGCGTCCGCCATCGTCTTGATCGGGACCATAACCTCCGGCTCCATACCCTGCCCAGCCTCGTCAATGAAGATATGGCTGAACCAGCCAAGCTCTACGCCAAGACCATAAGGGACGCCGGCGGACACGCAGGTGGCAACGACTACACGGAACGATTTAAGTACGGATAGCTCCGGGATCGCGAAGACCTGGTTGTCGTTGACCAACGAGAAGTCCAGGACGACGGATTCTGACAGCTCTCTATACTTGCGCGACATTGCGTTCAGCCGGAACAGTTGTGCAGGGCCAAGGTCAGCGAGCCTCTCGGCAATCAGATCTGCGGCCTTATTTCCTTGGGCACACGCGAGGATCCTTGCCTCAGGATTGCGCTTGAGAATTTGGAATATCGCCTCTACGATCGTCACTGTCTTTCCCGTCCCTGGACTGTGAACGGTATACGTATCAGTCACGGCGCCAACTCCAGACAAGGGCACGACTTACGGTCCAAACACAACAAAGGGTACACTCCCTGGAGGCATGGTTACGATAGCGGCAATGGTCTGCATTTGCTCATCATTGTCTATCAGCATGTTATTCTCCAGCACAAGGTCATCTATCTGCGCCCGTGAGACACGTTGCAAGCCAGCGAGGTCGCGAGACTCGGGGAACAGGATGCGTGGTGGGTTGTTCTGCATGGTGATCGTTTGGTGCGCTCTGCGCAGTGGAACACGATTGAGCTTAAAGCGCACGTCCACGGATCCGCGGAGGTTTCCGCCGAGCTTGAACTTGGGATTGACTTGAAGCGTGACTTCACTGGTGTAAATTTTGTGGATGATGCCCTCGTACCACGTCTCGTTGTTGTCCCCAGCTTGCTTGAGGAAAATGGTGTCGCCAACAATTACAGATGGTTTTCCTTCTGCGAGGCCGGGAATGGGAAGACTTTGTGCAGCATGTTATGAGATACTTAATCTAGTTAGGAGTCTGCTTCCAGAAACGCTCACCGATATCTCGGAGCTTCGTATCTTATCGGCATGTCGAACATATTGAAGCGAGCCAAGTCGGCACTGACGGTGAGGCAAGAATTGCCATTAAGTCCCATCCACAAAAACTAGTAACGCACCTCTGTTGAATCTCTTCGAGATGAAGTAATGCCTGAAAGTGCTTTCCATACGTCGCACTGCCAAACACGTTCGGCATGAACCTGCTCCGGATCTCTCCAATCAGGCTGCGTCGCGGAGGCTTCTTGAACAGCTCGTCCATCGCCTCCGGGATAGGATATTCGCCCATGCGCACCGCCCAGCGCACCTTCGTCCACGTCGGTGGGCGCGCAGTCGGGATCGCGCGCGGGTCAGGCAGGCGCGGTGCAAATGGGAGGCGCACGTAGCGCCCACGCGCGGCGAGCAGCGTGTGCACTGACGCGGAGCCGACCGTAGCGGAGACGCGCCGCACGATCGTGAAGCGTGTGCTCGTTTTGAGGTCGTGGAACTCGAGCTCGAGTATGTCTTGGAAGCGCCCGACGTACGACGGGTGAAAGGTGACGCGCACGGCGCACGGGCGGCCATGGGACACAAACTTTGACGTACCGCGGAGGACAGCAGAAAAGCTAAGCGGGCTGGATCAGCCTGTGAGACGTAGAAGAGGGGAACACGCTTACTTGCTGCTCTGGGCTGACTTACGTAGGGATGACGAGAACGCGACGCGCGCGAGCGTGATGAGGCTGCCCCGAATCTCATTGATCACGGTCACCTCTAGCGTGCGCTCCGGCGAGACGCTTGATACCGCGTCGACCTCGACGATGCCAAAGTCGACGCCGCTGCCGCCTACGCCGGAGACAACGATCCCGTTGCGGTTTTGTTCGGTCTCAGCCGTAATGTCCGCAAAGCGCTGGCGCCGCTTGTGGTACTGATCTTCCGTGACGTGCGTGTCCCAGCGCACGACGGGGACGTCGCGCTCGCAGACAGTGCAGGTAAGCACGCGTGCGGACGGCCCGGTACCTGACGCGAGCTCAGCGAGGACTCGCTGATGCTGCGGGCCAAGTCGATGCGCGTCGTAGGCGTCCATATTGTCGAGCAGGATATGGCAGACGTCGCATCGCACCTCGTTCGGACGACTCGCGGGCTGTCCCGCAGTCGTCGACGGAGTGGGATTCGGTGGTCTGGGAGGTCCTGGCTGAGGGACGGCCGATGGTCCTATGAGCGCATGAGGCGTGAGTGATAGTCTTTGTGACCCAATACAATGTTAGGGAAATCAGATCATGACGTCAAGTGAATAGCCAATATGAGTGTCCTGGCAACTCGGGCAAACGGAGAGACCTTGGATCTTAGACCTCGAAAATGCCTAGATCTAATCTCCCGAATGAAGCGGAGCAATTTCAAGCGTGGTTGCAGGAGCGCGTCACCGACTTTGAGGTTAAATTTCCTTTGGGTTCCGCTTAAGTGAACCGTCAAATCAAATTGTAAGGACGTATCCAAGAAGTCAATCTGGGCGTTTGGTGGACCCAATGTGACATCGGCTCCACTTTTCGACATCGTGGATTTCGTTGTCTTTTGATGCAAGCAACATCGAGATAGAGATTATCGGAAAGGATGTACACTACATATGCGGAAGGCTCGTGTCATTCAGAGCAGATACTCACCTGCTGCGGATTGATGAGTGGGTTGTGCTCCCAGCCGATGTCTGCTGCCGTTTAGGTGTTCCTGCATTTGTCGATCACTGTTGATTTTGATAGCCTGACCACAGGTGCATGTGAACGGTCCACGCCCGGGATCAATTACCGACTGCAGCGCGGCTTGTGACACCATTTTACCTGCAGGATTGGCTCCATTTCTCGCACGAAGTAGCTTTGTATGCCTTTGACCACGCATATGCGGCCGTAGGTTGCCTTGCAGGACTTCCAGACCGCAATCACAAAGGACCATTATCACTGTGAGCTGTGAGGTTCAAGGAGGCTGTGGAGGGACAGAGAAAGGACTTTGTTTCAAGGTTCACGAAAAATGCAGTGTTGGACATTGACAGATAGGCTCTGAGATCTGGTAAGGAAAAATGTGGACCTGCCAGGATGCCGAAGAGAGTGGACACGGTTTAGTATGATGGTTTCCACGCCTGTCGCACGAACGCGGAAATAATGCACTGGGCGCATCATATCAGCTCCCGAAGAGACGGGTGTAGAGCGTCTGATCACATACTAATACTTGGAGATGCCTTATCAAATTCTGTTAAAGCGCCACATTAATCAGCTGTTATACAATGCCCACCAAAGCCGCGCATCAGTGAAGCGACCCATCAAGTGTCCAGACAAGCATAGTCTGTCCCTGCTCTTATAAGCTGCCTGAACACTGGGCAATGGAGGTCCGTTCGAGCGGAAGGGAAGCCTGAGACGCGTAGACACATGATAGCCGCTCACAGAAGGGTTGAGCGCTAAACATTGAACGGGTTCCCTTCCGATGACTCTGCAAACGTTCCGTTGCGTGTTACTGTCTGAAGCGCATCTAGCTATTGTTTCTTCATGAGGCATAACATAAATATATGAAGTGGTAAAGCCGCAAATGGAGAACAGGATGTTACAACACTGCTGATGAACAACTCGCTTCGACACACAGATACCATGAGACCACATTCACGCAAATACGCAAATTTGTTTCCACATAGGACGGGTCCGCTTCTCATAGATAAACACGCTACTACCATTCTAAGCCACCGGCGTATAACTAGGACAGGCTGGAAGGCCGACGGAAACGTCTGGTCATACCATCGGACTAGGTACAATACTCTCAGTCGGAGCGATGAAAACAAGACTGGCTATCCCGGACGACGACCATTTTCAACGCTGTCAAAGTAAGAAATGACATTTTATCGTTGATAAAACGGCTCACAACTGGTGAACGGTCATTGTCTCTTGTTTAAGACACGTCCGCTAAATGTACCCCCAGACAGAATGAAACTCCTTTGATTCAAATCCTAGCTACAGTTCTTGATGGAAAATCTCCAAGTATGCCTACCAGCCAAATCGCAAACAACAACGAGCTACTGATCGGAACGAGGCATTCGTTAGTCCTCCTTCACGGTCGTCCACTGATGACTGGCCTACCAAGTGCAAACATTATGTTCGTGGTCTCTTCGCGTGGTCTCCTCGTTCAAACGTCACAGACACTGCACTCACACCTCAGGGGTTCCTGGGCTTTCATAACGCGGACAGATCGACTACCGTGATCTCATTGCACAAGAAGGCGGCGGCGGCAGCAGGACCCACAATACACCGCGAAGTGCAAATGTGAAAGCAATCAGGTATCGCTCGTGTATGTTTCCAAGAAAGACGTGAATACAGGTGACAACGACCATACTATCTCCTCGCGCACCCCGTACGCCCACTACCAATACACGAGGTCGTATAGGTCAACACTGAAGAAACAACGCCGGGCACAGGAGCGACGATCTGAGTGCACTCAGCACTTGCACTCGTTGGGCTTGCACTGGCACCTGTGGGCGAAGGATCAGTCAGTGATTAACATTGGCATCTGACCAATGGACGGATACTCACGCAGCACCGCAGTTGCATTGGCTCTCGCCGCAAGTACCTGCAGCGTTCTTGGGGACGTCGATGATCTGTGACGGCAGGACGGTCAGTACAGCAAGCGGGACGACAGAGTCAATGACAACTGACGGTGAACATGATGAAGAGAGGTGGGTGAGCAGGTAGGTAGGCTGGTGATTTGATTGGATTGTTCTGTTGAACTGGCTAGACAGAGGGCACGCAGACGGGGTTTTATACCGCTCTGCAGCACTGACACGTGCGGGATGGTTGAAGCCCGATGGTAGATATTTGATCTAAGTTTGGCCTAGCGCGGGGCCAATGTGTCTTATGACCACACCCGACCCTCTTGCAGATTGTGCCTCCTTCTGTTCATCGTGGGCCTTCAGTAATTTGTCAGATCACGGAGGAACAAAGGCGTCCGTTCGGTCTCTTCTGTGAGCCTGGCCCCCTACCGGTATCTCTAGAAGCTCCACTACGGTTCTCTTCGCGATCCTCAAAGTGCACTCAGAAGACCATCAGGTGAGCCACCGTCCGTTTCTTGTGCCGCGTTATGATCACTGGTTGCGCGCCTTGCTGTATGTACGGCTGCTCTTTCGCACGTCTATCATATCCTAGAAGAGAGTTGCCGCATCTGCTTCCGGGATTTCGCTGTGAGCACAAATGCCTCGTCTTCTTCCGCTCGCCGATCAGTAAAGCAGAATGACACGGTCGCGGCGTGGGAAGCCCCGGACCTCCTTACAACAGTTTGTTCAGTCCGCTCACGCAAAACCGCTCGGCTCCAGTCCGCATCACTTCTGGCACGGTTGCACCGGGGATCCGGTGTGCTCTTGTGTAAGATGCTGTACTCCGAGCAGTCAGTTTTAGGACTCTAGATCAGGATTCAACCCAGCAAACTTTGAGAGGTGCTTTGCGCTCTGCAGTGATTTGTCACGGCGAAGACTTCCCCTTGCTCGTCTCATTGAACACCCTCGGTGCATTTGTCCATCGCATCTTTCAGTCTTCCGGAGGCTGTGAAGTGTGGAGAACTGCACTGATGTCGTCCCGTCTATCTTATACATCTTATCTTATCTCTACTCATTTTGATCCCTCGTGCATAAGGCATTCTCCGCAGCGGTTGTGGTCGTTCTTACGGTCTTCGCTGCCCGCACAAATGGCTCAATGTCCTCGGCATCGCTTTTCCCGTGCTCCACGGAGAATGGTCCCGTGCTGCAGAAATGCCTCGGAGCGCGGACCGCGAAAATGTCTCATGAAACGCGCCGACACCCCGGGACTGCTACCGCGTACACGATCGTCATAATATCTCAATGTTCAGTGGCCATTCACATGTCGTGGTCAGCCGCATGTGACCAGGTCGCGAAGATCGTCAAGGATGCTTGTGTTGGGACTTGGGATTGTGGCGAGTGCATGCCACCGTATTTGGCATTGTTTGTAGTACCTCGCAGACTTTGTGCGAGCTGCTCTGTACGTTCCTCACGCGTTTGACAGAGCCCAGACAAACACGATATATCTTTGTCGATCGTTCTCGCTTCGGGTTTCAGACGAACTCCAACAGTTTGAACACAGGCACGTCATACAACGCTGGGTATATATGTCATGACGCGCCGCATCCACTGGACGAGTCTCTTTCAGTGTGCTGAACGGACATGGTGCCGTTTCTTAAGACAATGTCGAGTGCTGCATTGATGATGTCTCTTTCACGTTGACCTTGGTTTGACGAGATCGCGGGAAATACACACCTTTCTCCACGTTTGACACACCGTGCATGTTGCACCCCACGCGTACGCAGCGTCAGTCCCCCAGTGACAAGTGATTCCCCGTCGGTGATGGTCTTGTGCCACTTGTATTTTCGCTGTTCATTTCAGATTTCAGGGGTAATGTAGGATTCGCCATTTGCGGAAGCACTTGCTCCTCGTGGTGACCACCGAAATTGAGAAGCTACTGGGAGGCCTTTCTTTAGGACGTCCCACAGTGTGCCGTTGCTCTAGCGTGAATGGTGAGTGCGATATTTCCCTCAGGCGAATCAAAAATAGCTGCTGTCCGGACCCTTGAGTTGCCGGTACTGAAGCTAATTCGCAATGGTGGTATGAGGGGACTGGTGTGTGACTGGATGCTGCCTCTCAAGGGCTTAATTACAGTGCTGATCGTGCTAACGGAAACATGCCACCTTGGCTGTACAGGCACATATTGACCTTTCCTGTCCCATTTTCTGAGACAGTCGCCCAGGTCTCATCAAGCTTCTTTCACTTTGGGACGGCGTGAGAGTATGTGCACGGATATTGGTGACTAGCTGCCACATTTCCTGCTGCGGTGTTCAAGACACAAGGGCGCGTGATGCTAGGCCTTGTACGCTCCGAGGTCTTCCAACAGCTGCGTAGAGCGTCAGAGGTCAACATTGGACAGCGGGTGGCGAGGAGCATGCTGCCATCAGGTTCAAGTCAAGGCCCCGTAGCGAAACGCCGTCACAAAAGCCTCCTTGTGCGAGAAACTTACGCTCGCGATCACTTTTGTTCGCGCTAAACCTGTCCTAGCGGACCCTGATCGTGAGGTTGTGCCTGGTCGTCTCCCGTAAATCGTACTGCACTAGACATGTCGCGCCTTCGCGGGTATTTGCGGCTCATTTGACTCGATGCTCGGCGGCTCTTCTAACAGCGCACGCCGCCAGCCTTCCGGGCTGGGCAGCGCCCAACGGTCTGCTTTTCTTGCAATGCTGCTTTCACGTTCATAGCATGTTCGACTGTCTCGTGATAATACGGCGATTATAGAGCTGTATGTGCAAGACTAACCGTACGAAACGTGGTGTGGATATGCTGTGAGGACGAGATATACAAGCACGAGTCAGAGCTTCTCTCGGACCCGTTTTGTTCGCTGGACAGGCACGTCGTCTACCCAGCATACGAGCATTCTTCTCACGTCTAGAACTATCTGGGCAGGATCAATTCAATTTGTAAACGTACCTCCGACTATCGCGGGCAGTGACAAGTAGCCCTCCCTGAATTTGATGTTCAAGTGACTCATACCCACATACATTGTGCAAGCCCCAGAAATAGCATACGTACGCTCTTGTGGTCAATGGATACAGGTGTTTTCGCGGTTGTCAATGTATGTTTATCTGCCGCAGTCAAGGAACATCGAAAGGGACCATCCGAGCCGAAGACCACCACCATAGCTTGGCTGCGAGGTGCCGAAGAGCCCAGATACCGCTTATGTACAGCGAGTTGCTACGTATCCATGGGAGAGTCTGTAGTATTGGGAACAACGCGTCTTCCGACGGGTGATATATCGGCGGAACCGAAGACTCGTCGATGTCTCAAATTCTCTGCTGCTGTGTCCTGGTGTTTACACGTAGGACCACAAGCATAGCCCTGTGATACAGATCATCAATATTAATGATGTCTTCAAGAAAGCAGACAGACGCTGCAGGCACTCCCGTAAAGGCGAAGCCTAACACAGGACCGATGTCGGAAACCTAAATATAGGCAGGTCTTGGCATTGATCGAGGGGTTGAAGCTCCGATTACCCGATCCGGAAGGGAATGTCTTTCGGGCCTGGCGCTGGCCTCTCTTATTTCTTGACCACGTCGTTGCCGTCTCCCAGAGTCTCTGCTCACTCCCGCTCACAGCGCACCCTTCCGCTCGTTCAGCAGCACCCTCTTTTCTTTCTCCAGCCATGTTCTCTCGTGCCTTCGTTGCCCTGGCGTTGACAGCCACCATCCCCGCAACCCTCGCGAACGTCTACGTACGCAGGAATAATCGTGCTCGACGATGTTCGCGCTGATCATCGCACCTATAGGTGACCTCCCCCGTCAAGGGCACCACTTGGCCTGCTGGCCAGAACCAGACCATCTCCTGGGAGGAGAGCGGCGCCGCGCCGACCCTTGACGCCTTTGGCCTTGCGGACGTTTCCATCTATGTGGGCAACCAGATTCAGCAGGTAGGTTGGTTTTCTTCCAGCGACACGCAATATTACGCGACGTTGGGCGAGGCGCAAGTTCCATGCGCCTGCCATGCCGCCCCCCGTGCCTATCGGCGCTCCGTGCGTGCCTGAGCGTATGGCGCCTGATCGGCCGTCCGCGTGATACCCGACGCTGATCGCTCCCGCCTCTCGACAACGCTTCGAGCTCGAGGCACATCTGTTGGTGCCCATCGTCGCGTTGTTAGTGCAATGGCAATCTCACTTGATGACACTTGCCTATCCCGTGATTAAGTTCCAACATTGATCACGCACCTGTTTCCAGACCTCTGTCCAGGCGATCGCGACCAACGTGAACGTGTCCTCCACCAAGTCCATCATCTTCACTCCTAACCCGAGCGTGGGTCAGAGCGGTACATTCTAGTGCGCGCAGACGTCCCTTTTCGTCTCTGCTTCCTACTGATGTTCATTCACTGCCAGCTTCGTCCGCTTCGAATCCACCACCGCCAAGGACCCGAACAACACCGCCTACCCCGCTGAGGCCTTCTCCGCCACCTTCGCGTGAGTATTTTCTTACTTTTATTCCCTCATCGTTGTGCGTATTGACGTGCACTCCATCGCAGCCTCTCCGGCATGACCGGCACGTTCACTGCCGAGGAGCAATCCCAGATTAACGGCGCTTCGTCATCGTCCGCCGCCGTATCGCCAAGCACCGCCGCGGCCAGTTCGTCGCCGCTCGCCAACTCCGCCGCGACGCACTCCGCATCGTCGAGCGCTTCTCCTAGCCAGAGCGCTGCCGCAGGTGCGGCGAACACGAACGGTGCCCGCTCGTTGGCGACTGGCAGCCTCGGTGCGTTCGCGGGTATCGCGCTCGCGGTCGTTGGTGCAATGGTGCTTTGAGTGGTTGGTCCTTGATTGTTCCTCGCTTGATATGCCGCTATGTTTGCTTCGTGATTGTTTTGTGGGTTGGGCGTACTACGTAGGCTAATAGAGGCTGGATAAAGCAGACCGAAAATAATATACCCTGGGTTCGTTTGACAAGAGATCTTACGGTTCGCGCGGCGTCCTTGACACAATGCACATGCCTAAGTGTGTGCTTACTGGTAGCCTACAGTAGTATGTAGCACCGCAGATAATGTCCGGTAGATTCGTTGTGTGATGGAAGTTGAAACGTCTCGTCACCACTGTACTTGCTATTAGTTTCGGGGGTTTGCAGACCCCCAGCGCTTACGGTTTCAACCGCAGAGAGCACAGTGCATCATTCTACCGGGCATTATTGCTAATGCATCCAACAGGCTCCTGGTCAAGGTACCTTGAGAACAGTATGGATGCTGCAAATGCATTGCTCGGACAGGAGGTAGTTCTGCAAAGTTTGTCACACCAGGGTCACACCAGCATGTTCACACCCGATGCGCTGCAGAGCGGTGATCAGAGCGCCACAAGTGGATTGGGGTTCGGAGTCCTGCCGCGTTTCGGGCAGTAAGTAGTGGAAGACGTTAAGTAACTCGTATCACTGAAACTTGGAGTCCGAGTGCAATATGTATCATGTGTGAATAACGAGTCTTCTCATCATCGTATGTTAGAAGGATCGACTTCAGCCCTTCAAAGGAGATCATGGCGGCGATTCTGGATCTTGTAAACTGATTAGAACCACGCTTGCTAGGCCAGAGTCGCGATAGAACAGGCACGTTATGTACATAGGCATGGTCAATGTGGTATACGGGCTATCGAATGCGTGTTTCGCTGAGCACGAATCAAAACAAACAAACCACGGTATGAGGAGCGACGAAGTGACATATCGACAGTGACGAGGCCGCTTCGTAAGTCGATATAACCGGAACACATACAGGCCTCCTGAGCACAAGAGGCGTAGTTATCACTTGTCTCGTACCCAGCCGGTTTCATCCCGCACCCCACCACCGCTGATCAACGGGTGGTGTGCGGGATGAAACCGGCTGGGTACGAGACAAAGTTGTCACTAGAGCAGGTGCCAGCGCTGTACCGCACCGCACCATATCATCAATACCCACTAGCGTCGCACCAAGTGCCCGTGGTCAAATATGAACTATTCGACCTGATCACGCGTAGCCGACCGTCATGCATCATGACTTACTAAAGCAGAGGCAACATCGACCGCGGAGGTTGGCTGGTGTGCGTTCATGAGGCATTTTCGCGGTCCGCGCGCCGAGAGAAGTTTGCGGAATGAGGTACTTCTGCGGCATGGAGCTATTCCTTGCGAGGAACGTACAGTGATGCAGGGGACCCTGATGCGTTTAATGCGGGCGGCGATGACCACAGGATTGACCACACTCACTTGAGATAGTGGGGAAATGCCGCCGGTGAGATCTTGAGGGATCGAACTGAATAGAGATAAGATAAGATAGATAAGATAGACGGGACGCAATCAGTGTAGTTCTCTCCGCTCAGCGGGCTTATGGGCTTGGGAGGCTTGGAAGGTGCTAAGGGAAATAATGACGGCGAGGAGAGTCAACGCTATGAGCCAGGGGAGGGCCCTGGTCACACAAGCTCACCGCAGGGGAAGAAGCACCAGTTGAGTGGTTAGCCGACCGCCTTTCAGCGAGCGGAACAAACATTGCTCTTGCTTCCGGACTTCTCTCGCATCGCAACGGTATCATTCTGCTGTGCCGATCGGCGAGCGAAGGAAGGCGAGGCATTTGTGCGCACAGCAACGTTCTAGAACTGTAAAACGCCTAACTCTCTTCGGAGATACGATAGACATGCGAAAGAGCAGCCGCACATACAGCAAGACGCACAACCAGCGATCATAACGTGGTACAAGAAACAGATGGTGGCTCACCCGATGGTCTTCTTGGTACGCTCTCGTGCTCACGAAGGACTGCAATTGAACCATTAGAGGAGATGAGCACACAAACCACACGGAGCGGGTGCCTTTGTTCCCCGGTCTGACTAACTGACAGTGATGAGTGGGGCTGAGGTCAGTTCCTGCACGATGAACAGAAGGGGGTACAAGTTGCGACAGCGTCGGATGTAGTCTTAGGACACATTGGCCCCGCGCTAGGCCAAACTTAGATCAAATCTCCACCATCGGGCTTCAACCATCCCGCACGTGTCAGTGCTACAGAACGGTATAAATACCCATCTGCGTACTCTCTGTCTATCCAGTTCAACCGAACAATCCCAATCGAATTACCAGTCTACTCACCTACTCACCTACCTCTCTTCATCATGTTCACCGTCAGTTGTCATTGACTCTGCCGTTGCGCTCGCCGTGCTGACCGTCTTGCCCTCACAGACCATCGACGTCCCCAAGAACGCTGCCGGTGCTTGCGGCGAGAGCCAATGCAACTGCGGTGCTGCGTGAGTATCCGCCCACTGGTCAGATGCCAATGTTAATCACTGACTGATCCTTCGCCCACAGGTGCCAGTGCAAGCCCAACGAGTGCAAGTGCTGAGTGCACTCAGATCGTCGCTCCTGTGCTCGCCGTTGTTTCTTCAATGTTGACCTATACGACCTCGTGTATTGGTAGTGGGCGTATGGGGTGTATGGGGTACGCAAGGAGACAGTAGGATCGTTGTCACCTCTGTTACTGTCCTGTTTCGGAACAAACACGAGCGCTTTCTGCTTTCTCCGTGCGTGCCTGCTGAGTGCCGTAGCTAGAAAGACTTTGCTACTGCATCATTTTCAAAGGCGATGCGAAGCCATGTTCCACAGTTAAGCGGAGGAGCTATTTGCTCTTGATTCTCCCTTTCTGATTCTGGGGCTTCTCTAGTTTAACGCATGTCTTTGTTACCATGTTGCTCGTATCACCAGTTATAGTATCATTCTAGTACCCAGCGGCGCAAAGGCTGACGGGAGGGACTGAATTATCGAGTTCTTCTAGCCTGATTTGCCAGTAGTGTATGCTCGCTTCGAGGGTTTTGTTTGTAGGAGGTTCAGTGGAAGTGGCAACAGCCTGAGGCGCCGTGGGACTCCCATTGGCAAACACTGATGCCTGACCAGTCGATCGCAAGAAAAGGTAGGCTGTCATGATGCTCTTGTCGCATCAATTTGTAACCTGCAACAACGGTCAGGTTTCAACTGAGCTGCTCATGAAGATTGCAATAGATTGGGGACACGAAGCCAAATTGGAGCGCGGCATAGCTTAGATCAGGTGCCCGCGCCAAGAGTCACACTGGCAGCAGAGTAACAGAGTGACGCGCTTCGCTTCTGGGAACGGTTGTGCTGCGAAGCGAGCTCGTTTTGTATGTTCCATATCTCGAGTACACAGTATGTGGGTAGGATCTTTTTGTTGCTGCCACTGCTGATGGCTTTTTGTATCAGTCGTGAATCAATACAGACGACGATTCGACCTCATCGATGCCATCAGACGATACCAATGCTTCACCCTCTTCGTTGTCACGTCGCGCTTTAAATCATCCATTTACCAAACCCACAGCCGACGTCAAGCTGGTAGCCGCAGACGGGGTATAATTCAGAGTCCACTCCATCATCCTTGCAGAAGCGTCTCCATTTTTCGAGACCCTCTTCAGCTTACCCCAGCCATCACTAGCAGACGAAGCACAACGCGAAGACATCCCAGTCATTGCGTGTACAGAGACTAGCATCGTATTAGATCATATCCTACGCATATGCTATCCAATTGAGGCCCCGATGGTGGATAACCTAGATGATATAGGTGACGTTCTCCAAGCCGCGATCAAGTACGACGTCCTACTCGCTGCCAATATCATGAGGAAATGCGCTATGGAGTACAAGAATGACAATCCTGTAAAGGTCTACAGCATCGCATGCTCGAACCACATCGAGGAGATGGCACGAGAGGCTGCGCAGGCGGCCCTACAAATCCCCTTCGACCGCCTACTAATCACTGATCACGTGAAAGGCCTCACAGCCGGAGAACACTCCCGACTCGTACGTTTCCATCTATCCAGCGGGGAGGTCCCAAGTAACTTCATATTCTGTTCGTCGTCACACTCTACGACGACCAGTCTGGACACGCCACTTGTCATGGATGACACCCCTACTGCCCATGATGACTTTCCCACAGATCGTGTCTCGATGTCTGTCCATCTCAGCTTATTCAAGACAGTGCCCACTGATGTCGTGCTGCTCTCGTCGGACCACGTGAAGTTCAGCGCTCATCGAGCGGTCTTGATGATATCTTCTTCCGTCTTGGAACAGTTATTAACATCTACCATACCATCTGGATGTAGCTGTTCCGTCGACGCAGAGGCGGATCGACATCTCGTGCATCTACCGGAGAGCAGCTCCACTATCGAACTTCTCTTGAGACTTTGCTACGCCGGACGCTCCCGTGACGCCATCGCTATTGAGGACGTCCCCGAGGCCATGTTGTTTGCAGCCGTCGCCCAACAGTACAAAATCAATATTGACCCACTTCTACCCACTATATTGGCACTCGTCGACACTGATCCCATCCGTTCCTATTTTCTTGCTCAGCTGCACAAGATGGACATATATGCGATTCAGGCAGCAAGGACGATCGTTTGCAGCCGATTGGGGCCTCTTGGTTCTTGGGATCAGTGGAAAGGAGTACAGGAGATGGAAAATGTCCCTGCTCTGGCGCATGTTCATATTTTGTTATACCGAGTCAGGGTATATCGCCGGTGCACAAAAACAACGACGACGACGGACCATCAGGTAATAGCCAACGTCATCCAATGTACTCCTTGCGTCAAGAAATTGGACACGACGAACCCATGTTGGTGGCGTAGAGAGCGGTGGGAGAGCGCCTTGAAGGAGTACATGTCCAAACGTAAACCAGCGATTCTCAGTACAAAGCTATTCGACCCCGTTGCAGTCTATGGGAATGCGGTCGAACAACTCGTTTCCAACAACGAACTCTGTTCTTCTTGCAGAGAGCCGAAGGCCCTCGCAAGATTGATGGAAGTGGCGAAAATCCTTACCGAGGCTGCGGAGAAGAGGTTCCTTGATGTGAGTGAATAATTCACATATTATATTGCGTCCTCACGAGTTGAATCCTTGTTATTCTAGACGACTTTGCCAACCATACCAACTGAGTCTTGAATGGCATTTGAGTCTGAAGTCCCAGTGTGCGAGGAGGTGTTGGTGCTTGCTTCGGAACTTGCATGGGTGTAACTATTTTCGTCTTGCACAGCTGCTAACCATTCATGTTATCCTTGAATATCATATAACTGTATATCACACTCTGACAATATATATCAATCCGTCAGTGTTCCATAATCATTGACTACTGAGAGCCTTTACACTTCAGCAGCGGACTTCTCAGTATTGACTGGACGTTCCGGTTACTGATAGGAGATTTGCGGAGGCGTACACATCTGGAAGATGACTGATCTGCTATGGCATTCATAATGCACCATGACGCCGAGTACAGTTACTATAGTGCAATGCAATGGTCAGCAGCTACTTCGTTTCCTAACGACGAGCATTTCTAACTTTATATGGTCAATGGCGTTGGCGTGCGATTGACTAACAAGGGGATAACGTCTGCTCACACTAACCCTCAGACCACTGACGAGCGCATCAATATCTGTATACAAGCGGATCTGGAACGAAGAAGCTGATGGTCATACCGTACATCGCACTTATGTAAGTGTTCATGTCGCGACGACGATCTTCCCAATCCATGTCCAAAAGCTCAGTTGCGGATCGGCATAGAACATGGAATCAGCCTCGATCCAGGTTAGATATGTATCTAAGCAGTCCAATTAATCCGCCGTGACATTTTAAATTCGGTTTTTGCGGCCGGAGGGAAAGACGCCGCCCTCGTCAACTGGTACCCGGTCAGGAATGAATTAGCTTATCTCATGGTGTACTTGAGTAGCCCTTCGTTGATGAAATACCCCGCATGTTTGCGACGCTGACTCCCTACTCCTCAGAACGGCTCGTTCGACGACTCTGGAGCAGCTCATTCCAACAAACATTTCGTTACCGTCCAGCATGACGTTCTGTGAAGTGAAAGGGTAAGCAGCTCTATCTGAACGAACAGAGGGGTCTTCAGGGACACCGTTTCGTCACATTGGTTAACACGCAAGTGTCCGTTGCAACTTCGATGATCTTCGCGCCGTGAGTGGACCGGGAACCTGAAACTCGTTCTATTATATCCGTACACGCCCGAGCTGGAGAATGTAGCCGCAGAGTATCCTTGCGACGACGAAGTTCCGCCAGAGACTGAGCTGTCTCAGCACCAGTCAAGCGAGCGTCCTACATCGCGCAATGGTCGGAGATCGATGTACGACCTCCATCGTGCGGCCTTCATACTCCTCGACGTCCGCTTTAAAGAGATGACGTAAATTGGCGGATGCAGCACAGACGCCGCAGTGTCAAAACCTTCTAATTTTGGAGCCTTTTTGCACAACTGAGGTCTCTTTCTGTGAGAGCTTCTTCCCGCCAGGTATTGCTCTGTGCAGAAATATTTGGCATCTTGAATGAGACATTAGCAGGAGAACTCACAGCACCATTGAGCTCACATCAAGCGACCCCTCGACTGAACCATATTCAATAGAATTTTGAGGCTCGGCCTGTGTGACCGCATTAATATTGTACTTTGCTCTGTAAACGTCAGATTTACGGTTATACATGGTATTTCATGACATTGACAGTGACATATAGACATGGCGAAGCAAGCGCGGGTCATTCAATAATGTCTGTGTGCGCCACTGCTAGATGTGAGAAGAGCCCGATCATTCGATCATTCCGTACCCTATTGAACGCCCAAGCCCAGCATCGTGTTAGCTGGCCTGGACGGCAATAAGAGGTATCAGGCAAGATACGCAGAATGAAGAGTAAGCAGCATCGTCGAGCGCAATTGCGTTTCCGGCCATAACATTGACCTCGAGAGCATTTCTCGTCTTCGCTCGCTTTGGGATAGTCCTCGTTGCGACTCGTGTTCGAAGCCTGGCCTGTTCACATCGTCTTTTTCTTCGACCGTGAGTAACACAGAGATCCCGTCGAAAAATGAACTTGAATCTCGCATCCGTGTGGTTGGAGATTTAAATAGTAGGCCTTACCACAAGGAACTGAACAGAACAGCGCGAACCCCCAGTAGTCGAGCACGAACCACTCCGCCTGTCCATGCGTAGCTCGTCTACAAGGTCGATAGCGCAGTGGACTGTGGGAGTTCAGGAGCTATTTTTGCGGCCCGCAGTCCGAGGCGATTTTGCGGAATGAGACATTTCCGCGATACGAAGCTATTCTTGGCGCGAGTAGAAAGGTCCCTGAGGCGTTTGTGCGGACCCCCCAAATCAGAGTATGAGCATCTTCGCTGACCGGAACGCAGAGAGATAAGATGAGATCGATGAGATAGACGGACGCTATCAGCACTAGCACTTCTGCAGAAAGTATGCCGGGCATACGATCAGAGGCTTGGAAGGCTTGGACTGCGCGATGAGAATCGGCACAAAGCACAGTAGAGAACAAACTTGCGATTGTGATGATAGAGACATCTTATGCCACTTGTCTATGGCTGGTGAGAGTAATGATGGCTCACCAATTAATGCGCGCCTGTTGATTGGCTTCTCAGAGCATCGCAACCTAAGCAGATACTGCTGTGCTTCCGGACTTCTCGCACGGTATTATTCTGATCAGCGCCCATACGAAGGCGAGGCATTTGTGCGCACGATAGCATTCTGGCATTCGGCATCAGTCCTGATTCCAAAATCTGCCACCTCGCCCCTCCGCGATATGGCAGACATGGGAGAGAACAGCCGTACATACAGCAAGGCGCGCAGCCAAGAGTCAAGGGACGGCAACAAGAATAGATGGTAGCTCACCTGACAGTTCCTTCGATACACTTGAGGATCTAGCGAATTTGACTTGAAGGCTGACAGTTCCCGTGCGATGGAAAGAAGGAAGCAGGAGCAGCAAGAAGGATAATTGCGGCCTCAGAATATCTTCTTCACGCGCCGGACCGAAATAGGACCAGATACCTACCGGTACCGTCAGGCGTGAAGCATTACGCACGTGTGAGCAGCTGCAGAAATGTATAAAAGACTGTCTGCGTGCCCTCTATTCAGCCAGTTCACTCCAATCGCACTACCAGCCTACTCACCCACCCACTCACCTCTCTTCACCATGTTCATGGTCAGTCGTCGTCGCCTCCGTTTCTCTGCTCGCTATACTGACCACCTTGCCCTCAGACCATCGACGTCCCCAAGAACGCTGCCGGTACCTGCGGCGAGAGCCAGTGCAACTGCGGCGCTACGTGAGTACCTACCTACCCATCAACGAGCTGTAAATCACAGGCTGATCCTGTCCTCCTACAGCTGCCAGTGCAAGCCTAATGAGTGCAAGTGCTGAGCGCGCTCCCACCACTCCCCTTCCAGTCTCAACCTGGTGTACTAGTTATGGAAATGTGATTGTTGGGCGTACGAGAAGATAGGAGGGTCGGTGTCGCTTGTATTGATGTCTTGAATTGAAACATGTGCCGCATAGCCAGTGCTGCTATCATACCCGAACAGTCAAGCGCTCTGACCCTGGTCGGCGTAAGCGGTTGGTTTAGGGGAGGGAAGTGACACGAACGAACCGAACTGTGCATAAATTTCGTTTCGCCCCATGTAAGGCAGGCATATTGCGAGATAAGACTGCAGAATCAACTACAGATTGTAGTTGGCCAAAAGACCGGTTCAGCTTCGACCTCAACTGCAGGAGATATGGAGGGACGTTTGACATTTCGGGGATATAAACAGTGTCTGACCTACACTGTATGGTACGACTAGTAAACAACGTCGTACAGTGTCCGCACGACGTGGTCCGCCTTCCTCCCTGTTGGCTTCACGACGCCCAAATAGTCGAGTTCGTGCAGCGCGCGGATGAAGCGTACCCGTACCTCAATCCGCCACGCCTCCGCCGCCTCCTCATCTTCGTCCTCACCCAATTCACTCTCCTCCTCTTCAGATCTGCCTGCATCTTCGTCGGCCTCATCAACCTCCATCGGTATATGGGCGCGCGCCCTGCCCTTTCCCTTTCCATTTGACACCGCGCCACTGACGCCGTGTGTGTGCGCATTTCCGGAAGAGGTGACAGCGGCCCTACGCTCTCGGCGGCGCCGCCCGTCGAGCGCGCCCGCAAAAGACTGGAACCAGTCGTACACATTCACCAGACGCCCCGCTTCCGCATACCGCCGGAAGAGGAGCGCCGTGTCCGGGAGTCCGTCCTCGTCCTCGCCTTCATCTTCTCGAACATCCTGATCTGCCGATCCCGTCTCAGCCTTATCTTGTGGTATGTACATGCGGAGTAGCCGCGCATAGGCGGCAGCATGTTCGTTGGGGTGCGCCAGGGCAGAGACGAGGGCGGGGCGAGGCGCAGGGTTAATCAGCTGCGGGTAATGGTGAGCCATCCGATACAGAAAACAGGGTAACGAGGGGGACGCACCTCTGCGGGAAAGGGCGCAGACCCTGTGTACCAAATGTCCCAGAGCGGGCCGTCGTCCAACCGTATGAGATGTTTCCTGACGAGAGGGTCAGTGTGGACAGTCCACATGAAGCACGCCGTGTGGCAACACTCACTCCAGATACCCGAAGAGCCACTCGCCGAGGTCCTTTGCGAGACGAGCGACGAGTGGGTCGCGTGATTTCTCGGCATCCACAGACGCATTGTCTGTATCTGCGAGCTCTGTGAGGGCCCCGCTTACACGGACGTGAGCATCCATCTCAGCATCGCGCGCGTCGGAGTCTTGCAGACCGTCGTACAGTGCCTGTAGTTTTTGCAGGACTATCTGTAGTTGCTGCGCGTTGCATTTGCTAGAATATGCAAGTGAGCACAGAAGGCATCTAGTTGTGGGTCACAGGGCGCACCTGAGGGCCGTCGCCAACTGTCGCACGTCCCGATTCGCCCGCCCACGCAGCGCGGCAATCAGGGTGTCGAGCATGCTGCTTTCGTTCTCCCTTTCGGTCTCGATGGCCTGCCGTACGATGCTCATCACCGACAGTCCGATGCGCATCGTGCGCAATTTGCGATAGAAGCCGTCGCGAGCTGCGTTGACAGAGCGTAGGAGCGAGATCGCGTCCTCGTCGACGTCGTCTGGATTGGAAGTGGAACGGGCTAGTCGAGAAGTCAGCACATCCCGGAACGGCTGAGACTCTGGCTGGTCCAGTTTCTGTCCGGCTAGCCGTTCGTTCCGGAGGCCCAGTGTTGAAGATTCGATGAAGATTGTCAAGGGCTCCGTGAAATGTTTCATGAGAGCGAGCTGTAGAGTATGGATCAACTGAATCGCGCAGATGGACATGCTCTGATCCTCGCAATCAAGACAAACCTGGATGATCGTCAACGTCGCATCAACGGATGCCGTGTGACGAGACACGAAGTCCGCCAGGAAGCCTAGCGAGCCGGGACCAAGCATCACCGCCGGCTCAAAGTTCGGATCACAGAAAGTCTGGGAACTCGTATGAAACGAAGTCATATTAATGCTGTTAATAATAAGTGCCTACCTTTTCCACGAGTTCGTCTATGAGCTCAACATTCAAGGGCGCACTGAACTTGTGTATGCTGAGAAGCGCAAGTGTCGAGCGTGGATAGGTTGTGTGCAGGAACGAAGGACTAGGTGGGGATGACATCGCCAGGATGTAGACCAGGGGTAACTCGGGTATGTGCAAGCTGGGAAAGGTCAATGGACGAGCAGAGCTCTAGCATAGAGCACTCGCCTGGATATGTAGAACACATCTTGCACCACTGCGGGCTCGAATTGTTCAAAATCATGCAGAAAGATGGTAAGGCTGGGCTTCTTGTCTGTTCTCAGGTCACAAGTTGCGCTGTTACTGTGGTCTGCACTAGTCACGCACCAAGTGATCTGTACCAGGCATCCAGCACGCTGATATCGTAAGTAGCAAGCGACGCGGCCGGCCTACGCTTCATGCCATTCTCTGCGACGCATACAAGGAGAGTCTGTAAGTGACCAGATGAGCCGGAGGATCATTATACCCACGGCCTGAGTCTGTGGACTGGTCTATAAACCCAGTAACGATGGACTTCATTGCAGTCGTCAAATTAGGGAAATCGCCCGGATATAGGTGTATCATGATAGCGCCATCTGAGGCTGTGATGTCGCTTTTCGCTTCATCTGCCGCACAGTCGTCCTCGACTTCGACGGATACTTCCAGCTGCTGAATGATGTCAGAATACAGTCCCGAGCTGCCTCCTAGAGCACAACGAAGATGAGGATCACAACAGTCGACTAGAGTATGATGTACCAAACACAAGCATAGCTGGAAGTTCCGCATACGGAAGGCCCGGAAGAGTATCCATGTATGCAGATTTGACCTGTGCGACAACCTCCTTCGCAACAGGAGCATGGAGGGCTTGTATGATCGACTGGCCGCCATCCGTACATCAGATGTGGGGTTACATGTGTTGTTTCAGATGCTGACCTGCATGTGTCTCAAACATTGTGTCCACGCTTCTTTGTATGCTTGCATGCGGAGTTCGTATCCATCTGGAAGATCTCGCCAGTCGTGTGGAGAGTATGGACCCGAAAGAGCGACTTCTTCTACTTCATGAGTAGCTTTCAACTCAAGTGTCAGGGGAGACACTTCCTGACGACTGACCTAGCTCATCACCTGGTGCGATGTAGATGCAGGACTATGCATGTTCAGCACAGAAATCTCGCGCGCCACATAGCTCAAGCGCACCTTCGTTGGATCATCGAGGTCGCTTGTTTCCTTTGCCACGGCATATGCAGACATTGGGCCACCGCGTAGGCCTCGATTAGAGCAAGGTGCAACCAAGCCGCAAGGCGTATCTGCCAGACCGCGCGACGCGCGACGCGTCTTGGGACGCGCACGGTCACGCGACGGAGTACAAGCCGGCGCTACACTTTAAGTTGCTTCCCACCAACCAGTGCCAGGCCTCGTGTTAAAGTCATAATGCATATTCTGAGGTCGAGAGGGAGACTTTATCCTCAGCCGCATAGCCTTATTTTCGACGTGACTGTGGAGGCTATTTGCACTATCACCGGGCGCTCGCCGCATGAAGCGCGTTCAAGGTATAACGCACGCATTCTAAAGACCTTCTCCCTTAGTATCTAGGTATTGTTTGCGATACATTCACCCCCCAGATTCACGTAGGATCTCAACGGAGAGTCCTCTCTTGTGACACTTGCTATCGTGAGTCCTAGTGCAGTTATGTGCCATGCAGTCTCATAACCAGATGCGCAGGAGCTAGCTATGAATGGGCCAACAACATCGCAGACGCCTCCCTGCCTTGACACAAATACGCCAATTGCGAACATACCAGATGACGTGCTGTTTGACATAGTCCATCTCGTCATTGAAATGTCAGACCATCTCACGCGAAGGCTTCTCCGGACACAGAGGAGTTGGCTTTCCATTACCCAAGTATGTACGTACTGGCGTAGTCTCATTACGAACAATCCGGCATTCTGGACGAACCTCAAGCTCAGAGCGTTCTTCAACAGACAACTGGCGGCGGCGTTCCTTCGTCGAGCCGAGAACCGCCTCATTGACCTCAGGTATCAGGGCAGCGGGAACCCCCCGAATCGCGACCCGCTGCTCATTGCCAGCTTCATCGATTCTCACACTAGTCGGATCAAGGGGTTGTCGATTGTCCAACTGGACCACGAGGAGACCGAAGTCATGTTGCGGCGACTGTGCACGCCGGCGTTGAGGCTTCAGACCCTCGAGATCTCAGCAGTCAGAAGAAGAACAGTGCTGTACCCCATCTTCACCGGCATACTTCCCGCGCTGCAAGACTTCCGTATGACAGGCTTGTGCACTGCGCTGCCGCAAAGCTCAAGCATGCGTGTTCTCATCCTCGAAAGCAGTCACATGATGCGGTCGTTCGGGTGGATACTGGAATGTCTGCATGAGATGCCTTTCCTTGAGGTCCTTCACGTGAATCAATTGACTCAATATCCCTACACTCTGCCGCAGGACCCGACGCACATCCTTCCTGTACAGCTAGCGCGGCTGAAATCCTTTGCCTGGACATCTTGGATCCCCAAAGACCTCACCGCTGTGCTTGAGTACATCGTCTTTCCTCCGACGGCAAATGTGAAGCTTCACTTTTGCTATTTGTCCATCCCGCTCACTATCGCACTCCACGACAAGTCGGTCTCCTTGCAGACGATAGCTTCTCGTGTTCCAGCGGCAATATTGATTGTGAGCAAGGACCCAAAGTACGCAACTGCAATACTGCAGTCAGCCGATCACCAACTGGAGCTTCAGTGGTCATGGCGTGAAGGTCAGCCTGGTGCAGCGAGTGCTCGTCCATTCGAGCGCATCACCTTCAACGCGCTCTTGTTCCTATCTCTGCGGCAGCTTAGCGTTCATAGTCTGCGGCGCGAACTCAAGGAGACTGACTGGGCGAATATTCTTGAGAGCCTCTACAGCCTGGAGACGCTCGATGTCGGTGCAAATGTCATGACCGTGCGTCATCTTGGGGCCGCACTGTCCCCATCAGACCACGCTGTAACATCCTCGGTGTATTTGTGTGTCCAGCTCAAACATCTGAAGATCGTTCATCTGCAACGAGGTGAACGATGTCTCCACGAGCTGCTCTCCTCGCTCATGAGGCGCTCACGCGTGGGCTTGAAACTGCGATCGCTCGCGCTCGCGCTACCGAAGGACGGGGAACTTGTGTCCCACCCTCAGTCGATTCTGCGTGCGATCGCCGACGAGGTCAAAGTACAGTACCACACGCTGCATGTAAGTCTTATATATCTTCGAGTTGAAGAGACGACCTAATTCTGTATGCAGCCTCAGCGATACTCCTGGCAGCCTACTTCGTAAACTCTAACATGACCAAACCGATCTCGCACTTGGCATCCGAGATTCTCCGTTTCTGGTATACTGTATGATCGTTCAATTCTCGTGATCGAACCTTACCATTCTGGATTTGTTTGGTCTGCATGATAATGATTGTGGTGCCTCGTAGCAAACATCTACGCTATGACAGGAAGGCCCAGGTGCGGTGCAAGCCGCTCCCGCATGAAATCGTCGACCGTATGGAGCTTTACCCCTAGCTTCAAGATGTTCTCGTCGGGTATCTCCTTCGTCCCGTACATACCCATCTCGTTGTACAGCTGGAACATGACGTCACGATCTGGGACACCCGTTGTCGGCAAAACAGTGTACGTGCACTCCTTTCCGGTCACTAGAACGACAGCGGTCAGACCGGTGCAAAAGAGCTCAGAGACGACGGATTGACCTCTCTTAACACTAGCAGCAATGTCGAGCGGTGTGAGCCTTGCGTTGCTGATGTAGAGATATTGATGATTAAGCTCGTCCGCGCGCGCATCCCAGTGGTCGAAGACCGCCTTCGTGACAGCAGCGAGGTCTTTCTCCACGTACAACATCGCAACTGCAATCACGGTCTTAGCGTCGACCTATTCCACAAATTCAGTTGACGGTGCTACTCACGCGTTGTGGTTTCCTTGATGACAGGTTGCCGGAATTCTACTGCGTCTTTCTCGCGGTCATACTGCATGTGCGACCTGTACACCATGTTCTCGAAGAAGTTTCCCGTGTATAGGAAAGAGGCGGGTAGGCCCTTCTCCCTGATGTAGTCGTCGACCTGATACTTTCCTTTGCGCCAGAGTGAGCCGAATTCCCGTAGTATTGTAATCAAGGTATCGCACCTTCGTATATTCTTGAGACCAGCCTGCCACCAGAAATCTTCCTTGAGCTCGGCAGTGTGCTCCAGACAAAACATTTCACGCCGGCTGCTAATGCGGCGTCCACAAGATTCTTGCCTTGCCGCTCCTCACTGCCGGGGTCGTCTTTGATTTTCTGTGTTATTTTGTGAGTCCCTGATATCTCCTGCATGCGGAGTATATACTGATGCTGACCGGATCATAGAAATTTGTGACGCCGAAGACGCCCCAACAGCCTTCGAGTGCACTGAATACGTCTGACGGGACAGTCAGGTCGGCTTTCACGACCTCTGCGCCTTGCTGGGCCAGCTGTTGTGCAGCTGCTGCGTCTGGATTCCGCGTCAATGCGCGAACTTTGTACACATCGGGATATTGCAAGAGTAATCTCGCAACAGAACCGCCTGGTATTCCGATCAGTGGAGTGACAAGTGGTCATTGCCAATGACTGACCCTGGTTTCCGGTGGCACCGCACACTGCAATAAGCTTGGTCATCTTTGGTGAGATTGGTGAGACTGAGCTAGTCTTCATAACACTGCTCGTTGCGCGCTCTTCATATATGTTTTGCTCAATCATTTAGGCTCGTATATCATGTGTCAGCTTGGGCGGTTAGATTCATCAGCATTGCCGCTGGAGAAGGCAACAGCTATGCTATGTCGCCTGCTGGACGTCACCTCTGGTATCATACTTGCAACAGCTGAGCGGTCATTATGCATTTCTCAGTCAGCATGGAAGCGTCAGGGGTTCCGCAGACCAGCGCTTGCTGCCTTTGAGCGGTCGCCAGTAGGTCACCAGGTCAAAAATAGCACGAGGGCATCGAGTTGGCATCAGCCGTCAAATCCTGCAACACTGTTATGACCGCCCCACCCGTGTGGAGTTGACCACCATAAGCATACATCCATCGAGATTCCCTGCTTCTCCGGGCCTTCCGTTGGCCCCATAAGAGGGCGGCATTCCCACACATTCAGGTCCTCCTTCGCGCGCCGCGACGCCACAGCATCCACTCGTAGGTTTACCAATCGAGGCCGTCGAATATCAAATGCCACTGACTGGCCGCAATACAGTTCTTCGTGCTTCTGTTCTTTCAGTCAAGGCGTTTCGCGAAATCGATGGCGCGACATGCTTGCGGGCCATTTAGACTGAGATATTGGGCAGCTGCACCCCCAGCCCTTCCCCCTCGCCTGCTATCGTGTTCTGAGCATAACCACATACCCCTCCACACTTAGTACCACGAGCTAAGCATGGTCCTCAAGCTCTACGGCTTCCCCTCATCCACCTGCACCCGCCGGGTGGCCGTCGTCCTCAAGGAGAAGAACATCCCCTATGAGCTCGTGCCCGTCGACCTCACCAAGAACGAGCAGAAGAACCCAGAGTTCGTCAAGAACCAGCCGTTTGGACAAGTGCCATACATTGTCGAGGAGGACGGCTTCCAGCTTTTCGAGAGCCGCGCCATTGGGCGCTACATCGCGCTGAAGTATGCCGGCCAGGGCACCAAACTCATTCCAGACCCCTCCGACTTCAAGAAAACTGCGCTCTTTGAGCAGGCGGCAAGCATCGAGCTGAGCAACTTCGACCCCTTTGCGTACGGCCTGGCCACTGAGAAGGTGTTCAAACCGTATGTTACCCCTTGAAAGACGCTTGAGGCTGTTGACTTACGGTATGAATTGTAGTCGCAAAGGTCTCGGCGAGACGGATCCCAAGGTGGTAGCACAGCTCACCCAGCAGCTCGAGGCTAAGCTGGACGCGTACGAGCAGCTGCTCTCGAAGACGAAATATCTCGCAGGCGACGTCAGTCCTAGTACAGTCATGAACGCTCGCTATAACAGCTGACCTTTGTTACAATATAGGAAGTGACGTTGGCGGACCTGTTCCATTTGTCGTATGGCGCTATGCTGAGTGTCATCGGCATCAACGTCCTGGAGACGGACAAGAGACCTAATGTGGCAAGGTGAGCTAACAACCATCGGACCTTACCTCTGTTCTCAACCACCGCGTTCATATAGGTGGTGGAAGGATATCACCTCGCGTCCTGCATGGCAAGCTGTCAAGGATGGCGCGTGAGGCATCTGTGGCCCAGGGATGAGAGAGTGCGTGAATCTGTGGTAAACAAAACATAGCGCAGCCAGACAGTGTATGATTTGCGAAGGAATGCAATGTGTAGCCTCTGATCATGCGTGTGGGAGTTCGCGATGAGCACCGTCTTTGAACATGAATGTACCTCGAAACCGGTGCTGCCCGCCTGTTCGCACTCCCTAGTTCATAAAATACCGCGGCCGAGATCAGGATAACCACACCAGCAATAAGGGCTCACCAGTGTTGATTCAAGTGGATACGGCAGCCAAGTCTAGACAATGCGCATTGGGATACTGTACTGGGTACGATGTAACATCATAGTTGTGCATGGCCCCAACTCGAGAAGTCAAGAGAGGGAACAAAGGAACCACGCCTGCGCCAAATGTCGATATGTTCGACGTGAGGTCACACAGGAGTCTGCTATCCGAGGTACCTGTCGTACCCGGCAAGCTGAGTATATCATCGTGGTTGAAGTATCTCCATATAGGCGGTGGCAGGAGACATCTGAAGCCAATGCAAGGTAGCGTTGAGCAAGGGTCATTACAGTCCATAAATACTATACATAAAATACAATAGCAAGATACAAACGTTGTCCGAGACGACGCGGATCTCATAGTGCTGTCCCACGCTCAAAGCTTGCGCGGATCTCGGCAGTATATTTGTCGTAGTACCGCGCGATCTGTGTGAGAGCAGAACATGTCAGCGAGACCAACCCCATGAGAGCGCTCGGGCGCACCTTCTTGTTGAACACACGATTCCGCTCGTTGATGTACGTAATGTCGCCCTCGTCCTCGTTTGCCCGCTTTCGCGAGAACTTGCTCTTCTTGTCGACACTGTGGAGCAGGTCATGGTGTTTGAGCGCGGCCACTGAGATGTAGACAGCAATACACACTCTCGGTTGATTTTCGCGATAACTCGGTCTATGGCGTCCTCGCTAGGTTTATTATCAGCGTAAAGAAGACTGTTGGCATCTCGGTAGAGGTGCTCTGCTGCGAGTCGTTGCTGCTCGCTTGTCGGTACAATCTACACGATGACAAGTATTAGTGTTGTGGTGAGTCCCCAAGAATGAGACATGCCTGTAGTGACGAGCCAGCTTTAGGATCAAATTCATTGATGGACCCGGAGGGGTTGCCCATTTTCACCAAGGTGCCAGCGGGTAGTCCGAGTGCCAGCTCTTTCTGCTTGTTGTAAGCGACCAAATCGGGCTTGATAAGGTCCAAGTCCTTCTTGTACCGTCTCCGAGCCGCGTCAGCATCGTCTGCGAGCATGGCGTCAGAATCCATCGGCCTACACCGCTGAGCAACACGCTACCCAGAGCGAGGAAGAAATGCGACATACTATGAAATTCGAAGTCCGCCCGTCTGGCCTTGCGGGCCTTCTTCTTCTCCCACTCGTCGTTCTCCTCGATTGTCCACTCCCAATTCTTCTGTCGCTCCACGTCCTCGCCGCGGTCTTCTGCGTCGGCCTTCTGCCGCAGGACCTCTGCGAGTTTGCGTTGCCGTTCGAGGCGCGCAGCGTCCCGAGCGGTGACCTTCGCTTTCGCGCTCTCCTCGACGACGGAGGCACGGTTCGCGAGTGCGGATTGGCGCTATATGCGCAAGAGCTTAGCACAGCATGTAACGACAGAGCAATAGAAAGCGTACCATCTTCTGCCTAAGCTTCTCCATCTTCGCATGCCTTTCTTCGAGAGTCATCTTGCTCTCCGCCTTCTCTTGTTCCCCACCATCATTGTCGGGCTCCTCTGCGCCGTTCATTTTGTCGACAAACTCTTCTGCTGCGTTAGACACTTTTTGCAGCGTGCTGCTGCTGGCCTCTGGTGACTCTGAAGACATGATGTATGAAGCTGAGGACAGAGGATGACCAAAGGGCGTAGCCTCAAGGAGAGAAGATGAGTTCAAGTCTGAGCTGCCACCGAGGAGCGTGAATGATCGGATTACGTAAGTACGCTACCCAATAACGGATTTGTTGCCATATGCTCGAATTAGCTGTGAATATCATATCCCGAACTTGCAACACGGTGATCCCGTACACACAGTGAGTACGGGGGTCTTGCAAATATATTCTCTGGCATACTGTAGCTAAATCATGAAAGAGAATCTGATTTTATTGACTAACCCACACGTCTGCTTACATAAGACAGTGCACTGCTTCATGCTGTGTTCGGCTGCCCGATTCAAACTGTATTGAGGTTTATCCCAAACACAAGGCCATTATGTCCCCAAGCGAGACAGCAAAGCCGATAAGCAGCCCCAACGCGAAAGCGAAGACAAAGGAGAAAGAGAAGCGAGCACGCGCCGCGAGCAAACAGCAGACGGAGCGGCTGAAGACAGTCGTCCGCCGTCTACCGCCTAACCTCCCTGAGAACATCTTCTGGCAAAGCGTGGAGCCGTGGGTGAGGGAGGACACAGTAACATGGAAGGCATATTACCTGGGGAAGTCTAAGAAGAGGTGAGTGGCGAGTATCACGCATACATCGCTGAACGCTGACAATGACGGTGTGGTGATAGGTTAAACAAGGAGAACATCTCCTCCCGCGCATATATCGCCTTCAAAAACGAGGACGTACTCGCGACGTTTAGTAAGGAGTATGATGGTCACGTCTTTAGAGACAAAGCAGGTGTGTGCCGCTGAGATCTAAAATACTGTTCGGCGATCTCATTGTGCGCCTCAGGGAATGAGTCCATTGCGGTGGTCGAGTTTGCGCCCTATCAGAAGGTACCGTCCGACAAGAAGAAGGTGGATACCCGTATGGGAACTATCGAGAAGGGTGTGTACAACACTATCGCGCCGCGCGGAATTCTTAAGGTGCACTCATGTTCGTCTAGACGAGGAGTATATCTCATTCTTGGAGTCTCTTAAAGAGGGCTCGAACAAGCCAGTGGATGGAGAGAGCTTGGACATTCTCAGTGAGCATCACGCTACCCTTCTACTTTCATCGCAGTAATCCCTTCCGCAGTTGCAGCATCCCAGCCGCCACCGCAGCCAACAACTACACCCCTCCTCGAGGCTCTCAAAGCTGAGAAGTCTGCGCAGAAGGACAAGGAAGCCATTCTCCGCAACCACGCGCACTACAAGGACCAGGCAGCCATAGCTGGCCCAAGCATCGTTGTGAAGAAAGAAGACGGCAAGAAGAAGTCTGCTGCACTCGCTTCACAGAAGCCTTCAGACTCACAGCCGAGCAAGAAGGCTGCAAAGAAAGCTGCAAAGAACGCCGCGCAACAACAGACCGCACCGGCTGCTGCTCCTTCGAAACCACCACAGAGCAAACAGGCGCAAGCACAGCCTGCTCAAGCTGTGATCCCGAAAGCACCTCGGCAGCCTCGCGAGCGCCACCCCAAACCGTCCATTGCTCAACCTGCGCCAACCCCATCGTCCAGCGCACCCTCAGGCGACGCGGCGCCATCGTCCATATCCATCGCTTCCGCCGCATCGACATCGACTCAGGATTCTGCACAGCCGGCGCCGACACGGCGCGCACGGCCCATGCTAGGGCCCGCATCACGGCAGTTTGAGGCGGCTCTCAGCGGCGCTGGCGTCGAGCGCAAGGCGCGGCGGGAGCGCGACCGCCAGACCGCAACCGATGTGGGTCCTGCAGGTGCCGTTGGTCTCGGAGACGGTGCAGGGAGAGGAGAGGAGAAGCGGGGCAGCGGAGCGTCGCGCGCTACGCCCGCAGGCCAGAATCAGGCTACACCGACTGCTCCGATGATACTACAGCGTGAGGGCCAGCAGATCAAGGTTGGTGGTGGCCCGCCCGCGGTCGCAAGCGATGTTGACGATGGTGCCGCTGGAGGGAGGAGCGGCGGTAAACCGCGCTCTCGAGGAAGAGGTCGTGGGGCTCAGCGAGGTGGTGCTCCGTAGTGATTCGACTGGAAGGGACCCTTGTGTTATGTATTTGTGTTTGTGTTTGTACATCTGCAAACTCGACGATGCCTACGCGGGTCTCGCATAGCCCGTGTAGGTCCCATAGGCATATTGCCAGCCCCCCATCTACAGGAGTCCTGTGTAGCGCGGCGGTCCTGTACTAGTGTTTATAATTTCAATATAGCTCCCTCCGCACACAACCGATAAGGCCAAATCTTGCTAGATAACACTTTTGGTATGTTCTTGTATAGGCTATCAATTCCGATTCCGAATAGCTGTATTGACGAGGGTATGGTGTACGAAAAACACACTTACCCCTTAACATCACCCCTTCGAATTTGATCATGGTGTCTTCATGTACTGGAGCCTCGGTCACCATCCCACTTCTTTTTGTTGTGGGGTTCTCATATTGTGCATAGACACTTTCAATTACAACGAGGCATGATTTCCGGCGTTACAAATTCTGTTCAAAGCATGATGAGATCCAGACCCCACTGGTGGCTGCTCACTCAATATGGTAGTGAGGGCGATCAGACACTCTTCGTTGACGCTTGCCGAGCGGAGCTGGAACATGCCGGCTGTGACCATCAGTAACGAAATTTATAAACACTAGGACATTTGCATCGGAAGACATCCGAGGATACAACAGTGACCTGTTTCAAGAATATAGACAGATGTACAGGTAGGAGTATAAAATCCGCATAGAACTGCCTTGTCTGCTGTTTTCTAGGTGGAGGCGATGTTGAGAAATCCGAAAAATATCGAAAAGTCTTATAAACACTCAACCACCCACAGTACACTCGTCCTACAGATGTCTCGCATAGGATGGATCTCCTATGCGAGACAGCTATAGATGGCGCGTCCTACCCGAGGCTACCATAGAACCGCCGTTCTACCAGGGGGAATGCAGCTTTGCAGATACTAAAGTGTATATATATCGCCTTGGGCCCCTTGCCTTGGCCGCGACGCTAGTCAACCCATTCAAGTTGATTCTTCGTGCTGTGTGCTGAGAGGGCTTGAACCTACGGATCGTGCGGTATGTGCGATAAGCATTTTTTGTTTCGATGGTGCCTACTATAACAGATTCGTGTTATGGAAGTCCGAACGGGGGCAGCTCCCCGATACATCTTATGCCCGGAATAGGATTGTCGGCAATTCACTTCTCCCATATGGTCGATCACATCCGGAGCAAGATGCATCGGAGAATGTTTCTCAGCAAGGTCTTCAGCCAGACATCTATAGTAGGTTGACGAAGAGCATCTCTAAAACTCTCGCTGTGGCGCTTGCATCAGAAAGTGAGTATCGACTATTGATTTCGGGGATCCGTGTCCGACAGCAAACGTATCTGGAACCAGATCATTTGGTATTCCACTATTCTCACCAGCTGAGTCAGGATTGTACGAACACACGACCAAGCCCTGACCAAGCTGCCCCACTTGCAAAAGGCCCGCAAATTGAGCAGAAGCTCTGTGTAGGATCTATGGACATCGAAGAGTCAGACTTTCCTACTTCAACGAAGCTCGGTCCCTGACCTCTGAGTGAGCAGATTTCGCAAGGCAGGCTATCAAGCCATCGATAGGATCTGTGACTTCTACTACTCGCTCGAGAAGCGACCCGTGGTGCCGCCAGTGCAACCAGGATATCTGCTCAATGCTCTCCCAGGTGCGTGCCGTTCAAAGGCTCTGCTGTTGAGGCCCTTGGGGATGACTGGCTCATGCATCACTGCATAGATTCCCCTCCAGAGAAAGGGGAGGATTTCGGTATCATTGCGGATGACTATCAGAAATTGATTCTGCCCGGTAAGATCGATCGAACTCAGACAACGTTTGGCATTGCACTAAGCGAGCGATTGAGGTTTGACCCATTGGCAGCATCCATCTTTCTTTGCCTATTTTCCGACAGCATGTACGTTTGAAGGAATGCTTGGCGACCTGTACTCGAGCAGCACGCCCAACCCAGGTTTCAACGTAAGCACTGTCGGCTAGTCTACTTATTTTTGTTATTTACATGATTTGCAGTGGTCAAGTAGTCCTGCGTGCACAGAGCTCGAGATGGTCACTATGGACTGGTCCGCGAGGATGCTGGGATTAGCCGATCACTTCTTGAACAGCTCTGGGACCGGAGGCGGCGTCATCCAGGTAACGTTCACTCCTCTATTATGGACGCTCTCACGGAGGCTGAGGTCTACAAGACAACTTCTTCCGACTCTGCTCTTGTAGTGGCAGTTGCGGCGCGCTCCCTTTACCAGCGCACGCGTCCGGGGACCAATCTAGAGAAACTTGTGATATACGTGACCAGCCAGACGCATTCCCTAGGTGTAAAAGCCAGCCTTGTCCTTGGCCTCGAATGCCGCATTCTCGATGTGCGCGCCGAGGATGAGTATGCGCTGCGAGGCGAGACGCTCAAGGCCGCGTTGGAAGAGGACATCGGCAAGGGGAAGCACCCTTTCGTCCTAAGTGCGTTACCTACCCTGTAATGATCTAAGTCTGGTCGCTGAAGAGGCGCGCCAGTTGCTACTGTGGGAACGACCTCTTCGGGCGCCATCGACCGCTTGGACGAGATCGGGGAAGTCGGTAGGTGTACATCCGTCATACTTGCACTGCATGCCTTGATATTATCGAATAGCGAAGGACTACCCTTCCCTGTGGATCCATGTGGACGCGGCGTGGGCCGGCGTGACCCTGGCATGTCCAGAATATCGCAAGGTTGCACGGCTGGAGGAAATCAACAAATATGCAGCGTCCATCGGCACCAATTTCCACAAGGCATGAAGCTACTCTATTCCGTCATGCTGGCATCTAATCATGCCGCTACTGCAGTGGGGTCTGGTCAACTTTGATGCTGCCCTCCTGTGGGTTAAGAGCCGCGAGGATCTCACGGACGCCCTGGACGTCACACCGGAGTTTTTGCGCACGAAGCAGAGCGATGCAGGTGATGAAGAGCCCTCCGCGTTGAATGATGTAGCGTAGACTGAGACTGTGTCGGACGCAGGCGCCGTCATCGACTACCGCAACTGGCATCTAGGTCTTGGCCGCCGCTTCCGCTCCCTAAAGATCTGGTTCGTCCTCCGCAGCTATGGCGTGGAGGGCTTCCAGAAGTACATCCGGAAGGTGAGGGATCCACCGTATCACAGCTCCCCCTAACGCTCATTGGCATACCTGGCAGTGCATCGAGCTAAACAGACACTTCGCCGCGCTGGTTGAGGCATCCCCTGACTTCTCCATCGTCACGCCACCATCTTTCGCGCTTACCGTGTTCCGCCTCATTCCACGCGGCGCCGAGCTGTCTGAGGAATCGCTGAATGACCTCAACCGCTCGCTGTACGCGCGCCTTGGCGCCCGACATGAGGTCCTGCTTACGCAGACGTTGCTGAACGGGACGTTCTGTGTGCGTTTTGCGGTGGGCGCGGAACGCACGAGGAAGGAGCACGTCGAGCATGCATGGCAGCTGATTCAAGAGGAGGCGGGTGTGGCGCTCAAGGATTGGACGGCGAGAGTTGCGAAGTAGAATGCATAGTTTCTGCAATGATTGAGGAGAATAAAGATGTAGCATGAAAGGGTCCATAGGTTATATGTACAGAACGCACTCGAATGACGACCTCCGAATGACGCCAGCATGAAACGGTCAAAACCAACCTACCTGCCGATTGGATCTTCACACGCCCGGTGTTCGGCACAATGCTCGAAATTTAAGAAAAGGGCTCGCGATCAGGGTCCTTCAAATGCGGAAAGCATGACTTTGTGTTGTCTTCCGTGGGTATCACCTGTGTACCGTCGTTGAGAGTCATGATGACTGTTGTCAATAGCTATGGCCTAGTCGAGGTATACAAGGCTCACATTGTAGCCGGCCGGACGACCTGATAAAGTCATTGTGTGTATTGAACGCATGCGTCACGCATAGGCGCTCATGTCATCCGCCACGAATCCCTTTGTTTTCGGACCGGAACGCAAAAGACGGCGTCGATGCCTTGAATATCTTCATCATAGATGACTCTGCCGGACTCGTCAAGCTTTACATGCTTCAAAGCTCTCGGTTCGAGCTTGATGAGGTCTTGTAGCATCCTCATCTTCTCCTCGCGATACGTAAGACGGTTGCGTTCATCTCGTTCGTGCCATGCAGCAACTTCCGCTTCCGTCTTTGGCGGGTTAGGAGCAGCGTTGAGGGGATCAAACCCATACCTACAAGAGTGCACGGAAGTGGAGAATCAGCGAGGAGTGCTTGAGAAGTATCTTCACGACACGCACTCAGCATGCAGTTGAGCACGGAGATCCGCGGCAGAGACGTCCACTTGTCTGGCGGCTGCGAGCAAGCGCAGGTACATAAAGTATAGTGCCCCTGTATCTTTGTTCGCTAAAGCCTTCGCAAACATCTCCTATGGGAATCTTGATCAGAGCAAGAACGATAGGGCTGAGCAGCATTACAAACGTCGAATAGGATGCGCATGTCTGCGTTGGGCGTGAAGCCCCAGTCCCATCCTCCACTCCCATACAGTCTGTATATTCGATCGGAGTTGGCCTTGTAGTCCAATTGATGCAGCAAAGCGTCAGAGAAGCCACGACCGGGCTTCGCAAACGCCATCATTTTGTACCCCTTTTTCTCCGCGTCGACCTTTGACCAGTCGAAAGGTCCCAGAAATTGACCACGCACAAACGGCTGCAGCGGTCTGACCTTCTCGTAAGACGCCTCCAAGGTTACACTCCAGCCTTTTGGATGAGGTCGAGGATCAGATTGTTCGAAAGGTGGTGGGCCAATGTTGTACTGCTCAGGCACTGCAGATAGTGAAGCAGCAGCGGCAACCGTCTCAAGCCCGTACCGCTTCATGATGTCCCTCAACCGCTTCTCGGACAAAATCCATGATGGGTTTCGTTCCTTCAAGATTGCGAGCACTTTGTGGACTCCGAGGGACGGCTCAATGTGGCGCAAGGCTCTCAGTATATAGAGTACCTCTTCTTCTGAGGGATTTGTAGTCATAGTATTTGGAAACGCGTTCGAATGTCAAGAAACGAGGATGTGTAAGCTGGCGACGGCGACACTATGAGTCTGCTGACAAGTTAACATTGAGACTCGAAGCACCGCACGCGTTAGTTCACGTGACCGTGATTCACTATGTTCATTCCCACGACCCTCTGGCGCTTATAGCCTTCCACCGGCGCTCAATCCTGCATGAGAAACGTTCTAATCTGTGTTCAGCCTCTTCATCCACACCGGGCGTTGGGAGAGCGAAGCCAAGCCTTTGAGCGCAGAGTGCTGAGAGTAGTGAGGACGTCTGGCAGCCGATACTACCCCAGCCCTACATCTTCTATATTGCTGTGCGACATGGAAGAGTGCCTCTTCTCCGAAGTACGCTATGTATAACATGTCTTATCTGTGAGTAATGTATGCATGCCTTCTATAAGATAGAAGATACAAGGCTGAATAAAGGACAGCACTGATTCAATCACTCAGTTCGAAATGGACCACTCAGAATGTTAATAGTACAAGGACCTGTTGACTTTAGCGGGAGTTAACACAGTAGGGCAACATGCAATCCAGGCTGTCAGATGGCGCCCCGTGGGGTAAAGTTCAGAATCTGATCGACTACATGTTGGAAATGATTTGCCGGTGTCACCGCCTATCGCCGCTCCAGCCATCTGGGGAGTTGACTGTATTCTCTTGCAATCGGTGGCGTCACGTCTAAGCCGTTGGGTGGCATCGCCTGACATTTACAAGGTTCACTATGGTAGTAATTGTGTACGGGCCATGGCTTTTGGCGTAAGTATTTTCGTGCGACTCCTTGACACCATGTGGACTGTTTCGCCAAGTGAAACTCTACCAGTTGCTAGATCTGATGGCTATCAAGTCGACGCTCGTGCGACCAACACGTACTGATGGTTACGGCTACCCCATGACCTGCCTTGTGTCTGACACCTGAATACCTGAATGCAACGTCAACAGCCACCTGCGGCGCCGGCTTCCCCAATGCGGCCCGCTCTCCATATTGTGCAGGGATATACACACAGCTCGTGCCGTTGTCGTAATGCGAGCTCATCGCGTCCCCTTGTACGAGTCCTCTTCCTCCCCTACTTTGTGTCGCCGTAGCCATGTTAGAAGCCGGCACGTCCAGCCCTTCGCCGCCCGTAAACGTGCAGAAGGATGTAGAGGAATGCCGCGTTGAAGACCTCAACACGCAGGGCACGCTTTACCAATTGAAACTGGGGGGAAAAGCGCAGAAGCGGCATTTCTTCTCGCCTCTAGAACAGGACGTCGCCGACGCGGTCCACAAGGACGCCGAAACTGTTGTTTACAGTCAGGAAGAAGAGGTGAGCATGCAAAGTCCGACGAACCGTAACAATGAATTTTCTGATTCGGCGCGGCCAGAGGGCGGTGAAACGCAAAATCAACTTGAGAGTTATGTCATTGGTGATTGGCAGGTATGTTGGCAAACCCTCGCGATTACACTGTTCGATCAAGAGTTTCTCACACATGTAATACAGTTACTTGTGTATGTATCAAGCCAGACCATGCGTTCTTTCGGCATTTTTGACCTCTCTTCTCACGTTATACTAGTCAATCAGTTCGGTCAGTGGTCATTCAATTGCATTCCACATCAGCCAAGACTTACCCAGACCGCGAACAGATCGGACAAACATGTACGTCATATTCATACTCGGGCCGTCTCTACGTGCTGACACCCACATAGCGGTAACGTCCACGTCATACCCGCGTTCAACGAGAACTTTGTGAGTCTTCCTGGACTTCGCATCAGTGATTCTCACAGTGCTTTAGGGTGTTACCAACAACCAGAAATGGACGCTGGCCCTCAGTGTGTTCTATATCGGTTATTGTGCGTGAGATTTGACGCGGATCAAAGAGAGGCATACTTACATTGTACGGAATATGTAGGTCTCTTGGAGATGCCGGCCAATGGTGTGCATCGCGAGTGATATTTCGGGTATTACCTACCTCACCTTTACACTCCAGTGCTGCAGCGCCGCATTGGTGCGAACAGATTGTGCGTAATCTTGAAAAAACCCGCAGTAGGTTTGCTCTGATGAAGATCTCAGCTTCTTTATGTCGCTCTCGTTCTGGGGGCTTTCGTCTCTTTCCTTTGTCTACGCGAAAGGCTATGTCGGACTCCTGGTCTTGCGGTAAGCACATTCAATGTTTCAGCAAGTTGAGTATTTCGAATAAACGTGTTGCGTAGCGTGCTATTAGGGATCGGAGAAGCGGGATACTATGCTGGAATGGTATATTACCTCTCCTTCTGGTACACACGGTACGCAAGTATCACTATTCACGTAGCGGTCGACCCTGATGACTTCCACAGGCATGAACTGGCCATGCGAATCAGGTACGGCTGTGCAATATGCGTATGCAAAGAGTGCATGCAATAATATTCGTATCTTTGTAGCATCTGTATGACGGGAACCTACCCGGGTGCCATTAGTGTACGACTTATGCACAACTCTCCGTCCTTGACGTGATGCTGACAATTTACCAGGGTCTCATCGCATTTGGTCTTGTCCGCGCACATACATCGGTGTTGAAGGGGTGCGTGCTGGCATTCCCCCCTCAATGTCTTGATTGACGTATTTTGCCCAGTTGGCAATTCCTCTATATGGTTTGTTTATGATTCATGAGTCGCGATTCACTCCCTGACGCGTTCATTATGATGAAGATCGAGGCTATCCCGACGATTGTCATGGCGGCTTTGATCTTGATGTTCCTTCCCTCGTTCCCATTCGCGGCGACATTCCTAACCCCACGTGAAAAAGCGATTGCGCAGGCCCGCATGGACCGCGACCAGAAGCCGACATCGCATGGCGGTATGACGGGCTGGGAAGGCTTCAAAGCAGTCGTGAATGACGTTAATGCCTGGCTACTTGTCATCATCTATGCCGGATGTGAGCCTCTGCTTCTGTTTACATGCATGAAGCTGGATTTAACGCTCAGAGAACACGCAGTCAACGTCGGGACGGCCACAATCACATATTTTTTGCCAACAGTACGCCCAGATCACCGGTGATCGGCGGTATCATACTCATGCATCGATTGTACAGCTCGTGGATGAATTGGGCTACTCGGATATCAATGCACAGGGAATGACGGTGGCCCCCTACGTGGTCGGCTGGTTCCTGGTCATCTTTCAAGCTTGGCACAGCGACCGCACACGGGACCGTGGCTGGCACATTGTCGCCTCGTCGCTCATATCTTTCGTGGGCTATGTCATACTGGCAACAAGCGTACAGAAGAGTGCCGGAGCCGGATACTTTGCATTGTTCCTTGTCGTCGCGGGTAACTTCAGCTTATTCCCGCTTGTGATGTGAGTGCATCTAGGCCATTACTGTCCAGACAAGGAAAGCGCATTGACACAGATCGGATCTAGGAGCTGGGCGGCGAACGTATTCTCGCCTACATCTAAACGTGGTGTCGGCACTGCGTTCATTGTGTCTATCGCAAACTGCATTTCTATGTGAATGAATAAAATCACTCCAATGCGCGTGCTTGCTGAACGTGTTCTCCCGGCGACTACAGCGCATCACCGCAAATTTACTTCGACTCATACGACGATTTCAGGAAGGGCCATGGCATATCTGCAGCGTAAGTTGTTCTCGTAGATGCTAGTGCACCCTATTCCTGACGCTGACGAATACCGTCTCAGATGCTTGTTTGCCACAGCGATTTGCGCGTTTGCCTTGCGTACACGGTTGACGCTGAAGAACAAGAAGAATCGGGAACGACTTGCAGCGATGTCACAAGACGAGAAGAACGGCCTGAGCGACGATGCAGAGATATGGGATAATGATCCGCGCTACGTGTTTATGGTGTGAACTCACGACACGAGTAGAGGGTTTGTTTCACCGTGTACGATATGTGTCGCAGTGATGTGCCAACTAACCTGGGCAAATATAATTCCATGAGAGGACGCGAATGTCATTCATATGGTAGCTGATTAAATCATGCCCGCCGTGTTTTCTGCAGGTTACAAGTTATCTGCTGCCATGCTCCCAAGAATGAGACAGCATGGACAGAGCAGTGTCATACGATTAACCTCCTCGCTATATTCGCATGTGTAGCCTGGTAATGAACAGGGGCGGATCTCTCATTTCGTGCCATTGGAGTCCTTCACATGCAAGGAATTAATTCAGCCCAAGGCAGCCTATGCTTTGGATGGAGCTCACGTGAGATGTAACATGGGCGCTCAACTGCGTCTCGTCATTGGTCAAGTTCAGCGACTGACAAGGTGCTACCAATGCAACTTTTCATGCTTCTGCTCGCGAACCAGAAGTAACATTGACTTGATATGCCGCAAGGGTGGCACCACATACATTTAGATGCAGATGTGCATGCATTTTGGGAACTTAATAACCTATAGGTCGCGCAGCTGCCAACTGGGCGCCCTCGTCGAGCGCTCTGCACAAAAAGATTGAACAAAGAACGTATAACATCCCTAAAAAGGTGAGCCCGTGATGGCTTATTCTACCTTGATACCTTGTAATTTTATATTGTAGCCGTTACGACCAAAAAAGGCATATGGTTGATGCGCTCGGGCCTTTGTCCCACAGTGGGTTTGTGGCGTTCCTGTGGCAAATGAACACTTCGCCTCTGCACCCTTCGACTCAACCTCCACCTACACACCTACACTACACCCACTCTCTATCAATTACTTGCTGCTCACCATGTCCCACGACATCGCCTACCATGATGAGGCTAACACGTTCTCCGTCCTTATTGGTAGCAAGCAAAATGCAAATCCCGGACAATTTAAGGCCGAACAGCCGGCGCCATGGGAGTACAGAGCAAAACTGGTAATCAAAGAGTATCCGAAATCCATAGACGAATTCCTGAAGGTCTTCGTCGCGAGCGAGGAGCGTTGTCCCCACATCAAATCCAAAGGCCTCTTCCAATCTTCGAATGGATTCAAAGGCCAAGGGGATGATTTTGCTCAACAGCTGGTACTTATCAGTAACCTTTTATCGTTTGCTTGACTGTTGACGATCCCATAGGTAGAAGGCCTAAATGCGATGTCGTTCGAGTTGCCTGAGGCAAAGGGGTTGGACTTTGTGAACACTGTGGGAGAAACTATTGTCTTTCGCGATGAAGACAATGTCACGCAAGGCCCTGCCTCCTCGCCTGCCATCGTCGCATCATACCCAGGCATACGTTTTCAAGGTGGACGAGTCCCTAAGTGGCATCAGATATCCATCGCGTTGCAGGTCAGGCTGCGCAAGGACGAGGATCCAGTCGGCAGGTACGCAAACAGGGACGAGGAAACTCTGTTTGAGCTTCTGCAGACGGCGCGCAACATTCTTGTAACAGGCCGCACGCTCTTCGCATTCGTTGTCGGAATCTATGGTAACACTGCACGTATCTTCCGGGTCGACCGCACCGGGGTGGTTGTATCACAGTCCTTCAACTATATCGTGCGGCCCAACCTCTTTCGCGAGTTCCTGTGGCGCTTTACTCACCCGACGGTGGGCGGTATGTTTGTCGGTGCAGACCCCTCTGTATCTTTGCCCACGGAGCAAGACCTCCACTGGGCGCGACAGATTTTGCATAAGCAGAATATGACGGACGTATATCTCGAAGCTAGTCGTTGGGTTGCAATCGAGATGCCTGACAAATCGCGCAAGAAGTTCCTTACCGCCAAACCCGCTTCCATCTCGCTGGATCTGTTCGCGCGCGGCACAAATGTCTGCCTTGTGATCCAGCAATCTTCCACCAACGGTAAACTTCAAGTCCTGAAGGAATCATGGTGTGATACTAAACATGAGCCCGAGATCAAATTTTACGAAGAGATTCGTGTCAGGAACCCCGGTAAACTCTTTGGTGTCGCGGACTTCATTTGCGGCCAGGATCTGGGCAAGGCGGAAACCGACCGTCTCGTAGCTCTAGGAACCGCTTCTGGTACTCTGCCTGCGGCTGCTTCTACTCAAAATGCTGCTCCTCGGCTCACTATCAGACTTCCGGCTGCTCGAATCGCGCGTACTAGGATGCAAACTCGGTCATCGAAGAACGATTGTCCCCCACCTCCAGTCGCTCCAGGTCACAACACGGTGGCACATTGGGATCACCGTAAGCATGCTGCAGATCATGCCAATCGGCGTAGCCACATGCGGCTCCTCTACAATACAATCGGCCGAGAACTCACGAATATCACATCTACCAGAGAGCTCGCTGAGGGAATTCGTGACGCTATCAAAGGTGTGTTGCAGCGAAACAACTCATGGGGGCTATTCGCTCATGGATTCGGAACTATAGGCCATCGTACCGTCTTCGAGGCCGGGGTGCTGCACCGGGATATCAGTGAAGGAAATGTGATGATCGCTGACGGCGAGGAATTCAAGGGCTTCATTCATGATTTCGACATGGCCATGTTGCGGGAGAACGAGCCGGATAGGTCAGGCGCGATCTACGTAAGCTTCGTCACATATGCACCTACATTCGCTGATGTCTGCCTCTAGGGCACGTACTACTTTAGGTCCTTGAGGCTCCAGGAGAATAAAGGCGTCGTGCACAACTTCGAGCATGATCTAGAGTCATTCTACTGGGTGTTGATACATCAAGTCCTATCACTTTGTCAACATGATCACAAGAAGGGCACCAACGCATATGCATGGTTGTTTAGCCCTTACGACAACAAATGTGTCGAGCACAGGACGTTGTGGCTCTACGACCCGTCGCACTTTCTCAACGTCACTGGAAATGTGCCGCTTACGTTCCTTGAGAAAGAGTTTCGCATTTTATGCAAAGACAACCTGCTCTCATATGAAGCTGTACTTGACATCTTCGATGAGGCGCTCAAGATGGATGGCTGGCCTGAGGAGCACGAGGAACAGTGGGAACCTTGGCTACGCGAAGCTGGAAGCTCGGCGGCGTCTACTACCCTTGGGAAACGGCGTCGCGAGAGCACCGACAATTACGAGCGCTATGTCAAGAGACAAAGGGAAAGCTCGGAGGTGTGATATGGACCGGTGGCGCCGTCACGGGATTTATCTCCCTCTTCCTACGGGCCGATGCGCCTAGTATCCAACCCAACCGCCGCATTAACACCGCAGCTACCGTTGTAGATCCATTGTCGTAACTCGACGGGCTCGTCCAGGCTCAATGTCGTCCATATGGCGGGAAATGAAGGCGTCACCATGGATTAACGCTACTCATTGTTATCTTGCTCTACCTTGGTAGTAACTGACTACACGGCAGAACCTGACATGCTTCAATTTCCGCATCACCACTCCCTTCCCTCCATCGCACGTAGCTTCTCAAGATCTGACTACTGGATGTCCGAACCAGATCATCGACAGACCTGTTCGCAGTCCAATGACTCAACCATCCGAGGGCTGCTGGGTACGGCTTTGCACGAAAACCTCGCCAAACATATTAGCCGATACATTGTGGAATATTGGTGGATACTACACTGGGCCTATAGTAGTCTCAAAATGCATACAGTACATAGAAGTAGTCATACAGCATACAAATACATACGCCGCAGGGCAGCTGACGAAGTCCAAGTCGTCCATATGGGTTGCGAAATATAGCGGTAGCGATACAGCAGTTCAGATCGAAAGCATCAATAAGTTAGAAGGAGCGGTTCGAACGAACTCGTTCATACAAGGGTGACCGGCTTCCTGTGGGGCGACTTGCGCTTCCTCTCCGGACCTGATTGGACGATGTGAGGCAAGTCCATGAATACGCTGAATGCGCGTGACCAGAACGTACCATGCTCCTGCCCCGTTACCTTGCCACGTGCGTCTGCGCCTTTCAGGAACCCCTCCACAAAGTCTTTGTTCTGTTCAAGGATCTTCTGCGTAATGCCGTGACCACGGAGGTCATCGTACGCGATACCGCGCCCCAACAGCTCCTCGATCATAACTGTCCAACCAGGACCGAGGTTCTCCGACGTTTCGATTCGGCCCTTCTCGTTGTAGCCGACGTGCCCTACATGGACAAAGCTGCCGGGCGTAGGAGACGAGATCATCGATGCCTTCACGCGCGGAGGGTCCGCGCTTGTTGGCGCTTGGGGCGACTGCGAGCAAGGCGTCAACTTTCGGATCTTACGAGGAGCGTGCACTGATCGAGGCGCATTTAGCCCTCTTTTCAAGCACATAGATAATCGAAATGGCCTACCGGGGATGTTCAGCTGACTCGTACAGAGTTTCTTGTAGAAGTTCGCCGCATCTACATCATTGTCAAAGCGCAGGCCATACATTCTGCTCTGTTCAGGGAGTCAGTAACGTCACATCTCAGCAGCTCGGATCGCCGCGTACCTTCCCAGTGAAGGTGTGGAAGAACGGCTTGTCGAAGCGATACTGGAAGTCATCGGGAATGTCGTGTATCCAGATCAAGCCCTTGTCCGACTTCATGTCGACGAGCCTGAACCAGTACTGCGACTGGAACTGGAAGGTAGCGCTAGGCCTGATTGCCAGTGGGCGGTCCGTCCGTTTGTTGCGACCGAAGACGAGCATCCCCTTCAAGCCAGTACTCGTCCAAGAGTCTTCGCGTCCGGAAAAAGGTGCGTGGTAGACACTGGCGAACGCATACGCAATGCCCTTGCCATTTGAAGGTAGCTGCGATTGAATGTGGCGTTCTTCTTCTCGCGTCAGGCGCAGGCCAGATGTTGGAGGGTCAATAGGATGAAGGCTTGATTTCGGCGGGGGAATCATGTTCGGGGATGTGAGGTTGACAGGACCTGGAGGATATGGGGAGCGACAAAGAATGCAAGAGATCCTGCTCAATGCACAGTTATATATGCGTCCTCAAAGAGCAGTGCTGCGCGCCACTTCTGCAGTCGAAGCAAGCATCGTGCTGATCGCGTGCCCACGAGATCGAGTAGGAGACGTACAAATTCATTAGTACGGTGGGATTCGATCAGCCACATGCTGTGAGGCTCGACCACAGTGCAAAGGCGGTAATCACCGCGCGGGAGCATATCATTGCTATCCTTCAAGAATATTCAAATATCAAATCCCAAAGAGGACTATTCATCAGTGTCGCGGAGCCAATTCGGAGCATAAGATGCATCCTGTCTGCTGTGCAATTGGCATCGCCGGAACAGATGAACTAACCATCAGACTAGGGCACACATACCACTCAGGATTGGCCCGAGATGATCTGCAGCGACATATAGAGTCGACTGCCGTGCGGCGCAAGACTGGTGCTGAGAAGCATACCTGGGAACAAATCGATCACATGGATCTAGAGAGTTCATTGCCAAAATGCAGGTCCGCGGGAGGACTGACGACACATCGAAGCTTTGCATACTGCGACTCATTTTGATAGCTCGACGGCGAGTCTCGACTCTGGCAATGAAACGTAAACGTGTAACGTCGAAGAGGGGCATCCACGGTGCGGAAACACGCAGTGCGACTGCACCAGACCTCCAAGATGCAACCGGATAATCGTACCTACTAACCGATCCCTCAGCGGCACACCTTAAATCCAAAAGTTGGTGAATTGTGCAATGCCGGTGATGACTGTCAATTTTACTGTCACGTCGTTTTGCTCGGACACGAGGTTTCCCTTGATTTCATCCCATTTTGTTTTAATGTTTCGCCAATTGAGTGGGTACTGGTGATCAAGGTTCAATGTTCAACTTTATCGGAGTTTCGATAGTGCCAGGTGGCTATTAGCGCCGTTGGCTTATCAAGTACTTACTATTTACTGCAAAGTCACGTTTTCCATTGTTTTCGAAGACATCCGTTCATCGACGTTATCCCAGTCGTTGCCAGTCTCTCCATTGATGTTTGGCAAGCACACCATCGTCTGCATCTTGACTGTCTATTTCGGATCGGGATGCGAAAGGTTGGACAGTCTACTGTAAGGCCGCCGTCTTATGTTCTAACCGTAGAGAATCGAACGTTCCGCTCGCACTGGTGTGTTTACCCATATTGCGAGTCTAAGGAGATACTGACGAGATAATGGTGTGTGTTCGTTGATTTGTACGGCTAGCTAGCGAATAAGTCCATACTATGCCAGTTGCGACAGTTGATTCAACTGTCCAGGCGTTGGTCTGGAACATACTATCGGCTACATGGCCAGCGATTTCATAGACGTCATGTCTTCTGCCCCCCTTTTCGATGTGACACTCATACGTACAAGGGTCCGTAACCCGTCAACCGCACCGGTCGGCTATCGATCTCGATATTTTAAGGCCAGTTTTCGGAAGGCCCGGCAGACAATGCCGCACACCCTACCTGACGACACAAATTGACGTACATAGCTGAATCCGACGGCAAAAATGTTGCAGCTTGCCATGCTTGACGGAAAATGCATCGAGTATCATTTAGATATCACCGCTTGACTCCGATCCCCTGGTGCATGTATATCGGCCTCAAGATTTGCCTTGGACTCGTGCATCAGCGCGAGTGCCAGGACAGGAAACCCTCGGACATCGATGCAGCGTCGTGGCGTACGTACAGAACTTGCTTCGCGGTTCATTTTGAGAATGCTCACGATTAACTGGACATAGGTGGACCATCGCTTAGCGATACTGGGCAGGGGGACTGTACCCCAGACCCGGCATCCATGTCCGTAAGGGCGGGCACACTGTGCTTCATGAATTACTCTGTGAATTCACTACTGGTGGGCTCATCCACGATGTCCCTCACGCACGAGACCGGCCATCAATTGATGATGACAACATATGCCCGCGCGGCAGTCGTTGCTTTGTCTGGTCGTTCTGGGTCCGAGGGTGGTAATCCATCAAGCGGACGGTCGCTAAAGTCCTTGCGTTGTGCATGCACACTGTCTCCATTGTGCACACCATCATACTCCCCCTTGTGCACCGACATGCTTTCCTAATATTCCCCTTGCGCCCGCCTCATACAGCCATGGACATATGGCCCTTGGTCCGCCGAACACGTTTATGGCCTTCCATTGTCTACCAGCTCATTTCCACTCCATATCTGCGTGGTGTGGCGCTGTAGGATGCGAAACGCTGCTCAGGCGTTTACAATGGCTAAGGGCGTGAAGGCTCTCGATCCACTTGCCATGGGACAAGATGCAACGTACCTGCCCGTCGAACTCCAAGCCAACTCATGACCTGTCATGTTCCTCTCCGCGGCACAGCAGGGATCTTAGCAATCGTCAAGCTGGTGCGTGCCGTCATGCATTTGCTGTATTGCCTTGCGCGTGTTGAGCATCCCCCCTGCGTCATCTTCTAACAGGTCCTGTCTTTTCATGGGCATCTTTCGTTCTCTACGCTTGGGCTGACCTCTACGGCGTCTTCGTCACAATACTCCAGACTGCTAAAAGACCTCAATTCCAGTGACTTTTCTCAGGTTACCCTGAGGGCGAATCAGACGTCAGGACTGTATAGGGACGTGTCGCTCCGAACCTGCACTCGGCGGGCGTCGACCACTTCTCGCATTAGTCTGCTCTACCGCTTTGCATCAACGCAGATGGGAGTGGGGTATGCCGGATGGATTGGGAGCTTCTCGTCTGTCGTTGATAGGCAGCTTGAACGATCGGTGTGTGGTCCGATTATCTCTTTCATGGAGCGATTAGCGGTCAAATTCACTCCAGGGACATCAGGTCGTAATCATATATTCATTCTCCACACAGCTATACACAAACTACGCGCATCCCTTTCCTGTGTCCGCCGCCATCCCAAGGTCTATTCCCAGGTCCAACAAGGCGACACAACCTGCCCACGCGGATCCCAGTACTCGATCGCTGGTTGTATTCCCGGCCGATCAACGATGTGCGCGATCGGGCGATGTGGTACGTCTGAGCGCAGATCCTGTCTCAAGAACCAGGCTGTCATACGCTTCTCAATAGGAAACCCATGCGCTCTTTGCAGGGGAGACATCATCTGACCCAGTGTCGTGGGTACGAGGAACTGGAGCGAAGCCCACAGAGGTTGTGAAGACTGCTTCGAAAACGTGTTTGCATGCTATCCTCACAATGACGCAGTTAGGAACGATAGACGTCGTTCGTGCGCAATTTATGCACATTGAACTTTAGCGGAAATCGGGTCATTTGGACGTTATGCAGGTCTCGTTCTGCGGGTAGCGGTCGACCTCAAGCATGACAGCTCGAAAACCTGCAAATTCGAGTGCAATTCAGGGGACAAAACTACACGCGGCGTAGAAGAACGTGAAGGATTATTCCGCAGTCTGAAAATTAAGTAGACGTATCTGTAGAACTGTCAAGTACTGATTAATACAAAGCCAATCCAACTGAACTGTGCGTAATACAAACACAAATGCGGGATGAGTCCATATCGTCTCGAGGTCCATGATTCATGTGCATGCTTCAAGACACCGCAGCCGATGTCAGCGCCCTCCGGCTCTGCTCGCGCTTTCGTTCCATCTTGCCAATGTATTCAACCCACGCGTACCACGCCCCGCCTGCGAGGGTGATACAAATCCCGAGTGCATTCAATGGCGTGATCGTCAGGTGGAAGAGCGAGACCGCACACAGAATAGTCAGCGCTTGCTTCACATTTGCTGCGTGAAGAACAGCTGAGCGACGGGGACCACGGTGCTAAAGGGCCAGAGACGCACCGGCGACTGTCATATTCAGCGCACCCACACGCTTGTTTGCGCTCAGGCTGACAACGTTGAGACCGAACGCGATAGCGCCGTTGCCAAGTAATACGGCAAGCTTGAACCAGCCCGAGGTACTTCCGAACGCGAGCGAGTCGCGCGCCTGCAACAGCTCTCCAGAGCCGTAGGCGTACACGATGCAGAGTGCACATGCGAAGGGTGATGTACGGGAGAGAAGGTCGAGTGGTTGTAGGGAGAGGCGCGGTGGCACAGGAAGTAGCTTCTCTAGGGGCGAAGGCAGCGTGGGCTTGGAAGCGAGCGGGGGAGAAGACTGCAAGACGTTTGTGTAGATAGTCTTCACCGCCGCAAGGAATGTGCCGAACAGTGTGAGGAGAAACCCCCACATTGTGAAGTAGTAGTCTCCATATGTCCTGCATTGCATAATAAGCGGACTGCGTAGGAACTGATTGGAATAACGTGTTCGGACTTACGCGAGAGCGACGCCGAACATGACGGGAATGAGAGTGAAGAGCTTTAGTCTGGTATACCGCGTGCCGAACAACAGGAATGATAAGGCTGTGGTGAAAATGGGTGTTGCTGCTCGCACAACTTGGTGAAACTGGAGTTGTTGTACGGTGAATTTCGGCAAGCGGGTTGCATAAACTCCGACTTACTGGTACCGTCACGAGCTGCAATGACACGTTGCTGACTGCAATGTTGACAGCGTACAATGCGCTGAACGCCGCAAGAACAGTATAGTGCTTCGCAGCCAATGGAGCAGGAACATACGCCCCTTGATGCTGCAGCACCCACCCGCCTAGGCTTCCGCACAAGGCATGCAGCGCTGTGAGTGTATAAGGGTATGGAAACTGGACCAGAACCAGCTTGTTGTACAGAGTCAGGCCGAGGTTGAAGGCGAAGTACAGCGTGAGCCAGGAGGTCTGTGAATTGAGAAATGCCGGAGCGGTCAGACGCCTCCGCTTGCGAGCAATTGTCCGCCTCGAACGCTCGGTCGCATGCGGTGAGAGGACAGGCAGCGATGGGGATGCTAGACCGGTATCAGAGAGTATGGGCGAAAGCAGCATGGACTCAAGACCGTTAATACTACGCGGGAAGCCCGCTCGCTGGCGTGGGGACGAGGCCTGCTGGGTGCTGGGCAGCACATTCGACCAATGTGCTTCGTCGTAGCGCGTATCGTGCGTTGGTACGAGAAGGGGAGAAAGGCCGTCTTGGTTGATGAGCTGCGCAGTATAGCTCGGTGCGTGTTCGTCTGGGACTTGAATGCGCAGTGCCTGCCAGCGAGAGCCACCCAAACCGTGGCCGTAGAGGAGAGACAAAGGGCCATCGCTCAGATGAGGGCTTTTGAAATGATCAAATTGAACGTGGTTGGGCCGGACGACAACATTGGCGTTGTCGGTATGGAACTGTGTTGGTCGCATTGCGCGACAAGAGAAGTCTAGAAAGAACAGGCGAGGTATAGACAAATGCAGATATGAGAATCAGCCGCACAGCAATCTAGCTTGTGCAGTGACCGGCGAGCACGAGGAATCATACGCCGAAGAGAGCACCGAGCTCACTGTGTCCAACAGCGACCATGAGTGCCTTGATTTGGATGTATACTCTCATGGACACGTGATGTAAGACCACCTATTGGGCGTCTGCGCGAGTCCTGCGAGCAGGCTTTCGTTCCAACTCTTCATAACATCTGCGATGTCTTCAGCCCAAACACACAACGCTGGCCCCTCGAAAGTCTCTAAGTCGAAGCGCATTCTCTCTGACTCGGAGGACACGAGTGAACGCGAGACAAGCAGAGTAAGAGAGGCAAAGCGACCCCGACATGCAGACAGTCTCATCGACATCGACCAGAAGCGCACAACGATGGACAAGGACAAGAAAAAGAGGCGTAAGCGCAAGCGCAAGCAATCGATTGTTCAGAGTCAGAATGTCCTACTTGGCGCTGGAGGAGCGCTCAACGCGGTCACTGCACAAGCCGCAGGGCACTCGAGGACTCGCTCAGAGCCTCCAACCGCTCGGCGTCGGTCAGTTTCTCCTCGAGCGGGGTTGCTAGACGTTCTACTCCCAAAAATTAGCCGCCAGACGTCAGTGGGACTATCTTCGGTGACATTGGGCAGTCAGAGTCCTGAGGTTCAACCGAAGGAAATATCTGTGAGTGTTTCATTCTCTGCATCCTTGTTTTCATGCATGAACCACTCTTCCAGACCAACGATAAGGGCAAGGCTAGGGCCTCTCCAGAACTTGAGCGTCCGCCCACGGGCAGTGCCGCCGGAATTACGGATCTCACCACACAGCTAACTGCGAAGACTGATGTATGTGCATCATGTTCTCTCCGTACTTCATACTAAAGCCACCCCTGTCAGCTCGTCGGAAAACATACCGCGCTCCTCACGACGTTGCAGCAATCTCTAACATGTCAGATCTGCCTTGATCTCATGCATAGGCCGTATGCTCTCGCGCCGTGCGGACATACCGCCTGCTATGATTGTCTTTTGTCATGGTTCCGCGCTCCTCCCGCGGATATCCCTCCAGAGGAAGCAACTCAACCCTGGATGCGCAAGAAGACGTGTCCACACTGTCGCGCGATTATCACCGAGAGGCCAGTGGAGATATGGACTATCAAGGACATGGTCAATGCCATTGTTCGCAGTGACCTCGTGGAGCTACCCGCGAGCGCGCCTGCACCGGCGGCCGAGTCATCGAATACCAACGCAGACCCTTGGGAGAACATTTTTCGCAGGGCGACAGCAGCAAATACCAACGCGCAGCGCCAGACAATGGGTATCCACGATCCAGACGATGGCGGGGTGTGGCGTTGCGAAGACTGCTTGCATGAGATCTGGGATGGGTTTTGCTCGTCCTGCGGGCGCATGTACACGGGCCACCTGCCCTGGCCGCAAGACCCCGCTGATGACGATTCTGAGTATGATCACCAAGAGCTGTGGGACGACGATGGCGATCTCGGGGCCGCATGGATCGACATGGGTCCACTTGGCGGGCTAGGAGCATTAGGATGGGGTTACGGCTATTCGGAAGACGACGAAGATGGAAGCGTCAGTCGCGATAGCGGATCCGACGAGGACGAGGGTCACGATGTTGCTCTGCCGCCGCGACGTGGCCGCCGGCGCTATTCGCCAGTGCGCGAGGCAGCAGAGGAGCACGAGCGCGCGGATAGTGAGGAGGACGGGAGCTATGAGAGTAGCTTTATTGACGATGAGGACGATGTACGGCCTACGTGGCTGTACAATCCGCTACTTCGGCCGTGGACTCCGGAGCAGGAGCCGTCTTATGACGATCATAACGAGGAGAGCTCTCGCAGCCTCAACGCACGTGTTGGGAGTCGTGCTGCAACTCGAGTTGTGTCTTCAGAAGAGGAAGAGGAGGAGGCTTCTGACGCGCCTGCTCAACATCCAGGGCGCGTTCAGCGACGTGCGACACAGCTGGTCATTCATTCAGACGAGGAAGAGGGCAACGATCGCGAGGCGTTCGCGGAGGAAGAGGAAGAGGATGGGTAAGGATACATACTATCGCTCATAGTGTTCGTGCTGACCTGATATTTCGTAGTGACTTGGCGGATATCGTTGCAGCACGAGAGCGGTATGTATCATCGCTATGTGTTAGCTTCAGCGATCCTTACGGCTTGATCATTCAGGGAGATATATGGCGACGATGGTTCGGTTCCCCATTCTCGTTATGAACACGGACTAGACGAGGACGATGAGAATGAGGACATTTCCGATGCTCAAGGGACGTGGAGCGACGGTTACGATCCAGCACCACCAGGGGCTTATGGAGACGAGGATGAAAGCAGAGCGTATCTGTTCTCTGACGAGGACGAGTATGAGTATTGACCCATGTGCATGTACACGACAGTTCGTATTATTGGTGCCTATGTCGTGTTGCGTTGTGATGCTTTGCATGTCGCATCTTTCTATCATATACTCATCTAAGTCATCTTTGTTTTCTCGATTTTGCTTTGCGGATCTTCTTCGGAAGAGCATCATTTGTGGAGCGGATGAGCACCAAGCATGGGCAAGGACAGGGTTGAATCGTTCAGTCGCTCAGGATCCACAAACTGGTCTGAGAGATAAAGGCATACTAGCATACATTGGATGGAAATATAAGTACGACTCGACAAGCTAACACGAAAACAACACAGTTCAGATAGCAATATATAGACTATGCAACTCGCCTCCTCCGCTATGGGGGCGGTGCCACCCCAAGCCGGGCGTTGACTTTCTGTCGGTGCTGACGATTCCGCAGATGCACCTCATAATTCTGCAGTGTTTCACCCGGCCCGGGCGTGTAGAGCTGTCGCAGGTGTGCTCATTAAATTCTCATATATTCGCGGCATGGCAACCAAGAATACGTACCTTCCCGGGGCAATCCAAACACTTGATTCGCCACTCAACCGTTCCTGTCGTGGCCACTTTCCGGAGTGTCACTTCGAATTTGTCGTCCGGGTATTTTGCGTGCATCTCCGTCATGGCTTGGTTCAACCACGGAGGAATCGCGGCCTGTTGTGCGTTGGTTATCTATGCCTTATCCGTATTTTGCTTATCAAAAACTACTTACCGTGGGCTGATGGTTTTGCGGCGGAGCTGACGGGCGTGGAGGAGGTGGAGAACCTGCGGGAGGTGCGACCACTGTCGGTCTACTATCAGGCTGAGGCTCCTGCAGGACAGGATCCGGAGGTGCAGACATGGAATGAACGGCGCCGTTTGGCCTGGTGATCCTCTGGGCAAGAGGAGACTCTGAAGTACTTGAGGTAGTAGACATAGGAGACGCTGGCGCCCTTCTTTCTGCTTCACTACGTGCGGACGACTCCTCGGGTGGGACTTCGATCCATACTTCGGATACGGGGCGCGTGGGCGTTTCAGGTTCGACATCAGCATCTTCTGCTGGAGTCTCTGGAGGAGGGTCGTCGAATACCGGAACTTGAGGACGTTTCCGCTTGGCCGCAACTCTTGCTTGCTCGGCTTCCCGAAGAAGGTTACGATGATATTCGGCATCGGAATTGTACTGCACTGGCCGAGGCCGGCGATGCCTATGCCAGAATTTACCTGAATAGAGTGAGCGAATGGGAGATATAACGACTTTACCGGACATAGCTTACCACAGGTGCCGCATTGTGACTTGTCCCCCAAAGGACCCTTCCGGCGACCCACCGCGATATTCTCCGGACAGCCACAATTAGAGCAATGCCAAACACCATTGATCATGTTTGCATGTTGGCCATCGGCATACTCCTTTTCCTTGGCCTCTCGCTCGAGCTCCTTTGCGCGCTTGGCTGGTAGCATCACCCTCGCACCTTTGTCACCACTACTACTTGGCGCTGGTAAGTCGTCCTCAATGGGAGGAAGAAAAGTGGAAGGATCGGCCAAGGTTGACAGAGTAGGCCCTCTGAGGCTCGCTCGAGGCCGAAGTACACTGGCAGGATATGAGGGTGCCTTGAAGAGTCCCTTCGGCTTCTTTTCCTTCGGCGCTGCAGGAGCGGCTGGTGTCATGGGCGCAGGTTGCATCGTAGGGATCACAACAGTGCCGTTCTCTGAAGCCACCATATTGGCGATTGTGAGCGACGCGGCAGCAGCTGCCGCTCGCCGTGACGTAGGAGCAGCAGCGGCGTTCACCAAAGCGAGAGTTGCTGCATCGATCTCCGGGAAGCCAATGGCAGGCGTGCGGAACGTCTTGGGAGGTTCCCGGTCAGGAAGCGCGATGCCTCGCCTACCACGAGTTGTCTTTCTTCTCCGCCGGTTCAGCTCCTTTTCGCGCTCCTTCTCGTTCCTCTCGATCTCACTGTCGCTTAACGGGTTCAGTATGGGGGTAAATGCAGCCACTTGGTCCATGGCACGGGCACCGGTGGTCAGAGAAGGAAGTAAGGACATCCGCAGATCGTCGTCTTGTACTGCAGAGCCATCGGAAGGATGTCCTACCAAAAACAGCGACTTCTGGTATATTTGCACTTGCTCGCGGATAGAGTGCGCTATCGCAGTCCTGGAGGGTGTTCAAGGATGAACATACACTTATATGCACTGCAGTACGACACGTACTTGAATTCCCCGCCAAGGCCAAGGTCCTTGACATATATCTCCGCAAATTGCTCTGGAGAAGGGTCATCGTTATCCAAATTCCACTCAAACTGATCCTCGAGCTTCAGAGATCCGACGACGATGTCGAGCTACAGAGGCGTACATATTAGGTGAGGAAGCCCAAGAGACACGGCGACTCACCTTGACCAGTATTCGCATATCTTCATTGAGGAAACTTTCGTCCTCATCAAAATCATCAACGATCATAGGAGCATCCGGTCCTCGGAGCGTGGCAAGGTCGACGGCCTCCTCTTTGACAAGTTTTCGTCGTTTACGACTGCGGGTGTCTGACCGTGTGCTAGACTGCTTATACACAACCCCAGAGATGACATTCTTGCGCCATGTTTCCCACCATTCGGCGTCCTGGCCTTCCAACTTACCCATTTGGATGTCATTAGTATCCGAAGCAATGACGACGCCGTCTTCGCCAAATGTGGTAGAGTGTGCCTTGAAGTCGCTTAGCTGGTCTTGAATTGCTTTGGTGATGACCACATGGTAACTGGGAGCGAGACTATAGTCGTCCACGATAGACTGAGCGAAGACTTCAGGAGTAATGATGGGGTCTACGGCAAAAATGAGGGGCGTGGATCTACAACGAACGAATGGCATTCGTACCGTTCAAGTTCCACACAAAAGTATCGCGCATCTTGTGGTGTTCAACGTCGAACTCGAGCCGGATGGGCACGAGCTGTTCGATACGACTGGCGTCTTCTGATGGCAGTCTGCGGGGCCTACAGGGCACTGAAAGTGAGTGATTCAAATACAGTGGTCTCGTCACAACGTACAACTTGAACCCTTCTCGTTTGCCTGCCTTCCGCCGCTCCTTCAGCTCACGCTCCTTGAAGTGCTTTTGACCCGTGAGCGAAAACTTATCCTGTCGCTTGCGCATGCCCATGCGGCCGTCCTCCAGAGTCGTGTCCTTCTCCCACCACGCATGAGGCTTTCCGACCGTTCCGCGCAACTCGTCCGTCATCTTTTCGCGCATGTGCTTGTATCTGCCCTCATACTCCTTGTCGATCTTCATGTACGTCTTGATTTCGGCGATTTGGTCTTCCGTGAGCGGCGGTATGAGGGTAGCCGAGTCCTTAAGCGGCACAATAGAAACGCGCGACACCTTCGGGTCAAGCTGGACATTAGCAGGCAGAGGCGCGAGCTGGGGTATCACGGTAGGAGCCGGCGGCACCGCGGGCGCGGCGTTCGACGCACCGTTGGCCGTCTTCGTTGCCGCGTTGTCCTGCGCGTTTGCAGCAGTGCCAAGGCCCTCGCTGGGCTTGCGATCGATCAAGCCATTCTGCAAACCGGCGCCCGACAGGTTAGGGCCTGCGATCGGCGAGGACCCGTGCGGGAAGGGCGAACTGATGGGTGGCTGCGAAGTCTGGCGGGCGTGCTGCTGCATGGGCGTCTGGGGTATAGGCACGTCGATTCCGCCCATCCCGCTGAGACCGGACGTTCCCAGCCCAAGGCCCACACCATTAGGGAGAGCGCCCATCGCGCGGGAGGGCCCCATCGTGTCCATAGCCCCATTTTGTCCGAGGCCCGGCACGTGCATGGGAGACGACGCAGGCAGTCCGGTGGTCGATGGGAGCCCGAGTTGAGCAGCGGGGGTCGGGGCGCTAGGGAAGTTTGGGTTCACGCCCATTGGCCCGGCAGACAGCTGGCGCGTCATGCCAGGAGCAGGAAATGCACCGCCATTGACGTTCATATTTGCATTCATGCCCATACCCATCCCGCCCATGTCGCCGCCATGCGCCTGGTGTATCTGACCCTGACTAGTAGACCGCGGCAAGACCGGAGGACCCATCATCCCGCCTCCAGCACCGCCGAGCAGGCCCATCCCGACACCCAGATTCGCCGCTGCGTTCTGCGAACCAGCGGGGCCGACATTCCCCATGATACCCATGCCTGTCAGACCCGTGCCGCCGCCACCTGCTGAAATGTTGACGTTGGCGATCGACGGCATCGGCAGATGCGGGGTCTGTGGCGGCGGATGTATCTGCTGTGGCTGTGGCTGGAGCTGGAGCTGTTGCGGCTGGCCGGGGACGGGTGTTCCGAGCCTGCGCTTCGCGCCGCGCGTCGGCGAACCGGGCATCGCCGGAGCAGGAGCGATGGCCGGGAACCCGCCAGGAGACCTTGCTGTCGGCGTCTGCAGCGCCCCGTTCGGATGGCCCATACCCAGGAAGTTGCCATTCTGCCCCTGCTGGACCTGCGCCTGCTGCTGCTGTTGCTGATGCTGTTGCTGATGCTGATGCTGCTGAACAAAGCCCGTGGCCGTCGTCGGGCGACTCGGCGCCTTCTGCTGGCCGTCCGCCCCATGCACCGACATGCCCGTCCCCGGTCTTGTGGCCGGCCCCGGCGTGCCCGCCATCGGGCGCGGCTGGATCGGGACCGGCGTCCCCACGCCTGGCAGATTTCCGGACGGCAGGCGCGGACTCGGCGTCGCCCTCGGGCCGCCGCCCGTGCCCGGACGCGGACTCGGACTCGGCGCGCCGCGGTTCGCATTTGCATTCGCGCCGACGTTCGGAGCGGAGAACGCGCCCGGCTGCTGCGGGCGCTGGGACGTCGCGGTGGACGGGCGCGGCGGGATGGACGTGGGCGGCGGCATCATCGCCGAAGGCCCCGCACCCGACATCGCGTGCTGGTGCTGCAGCATCGCGTTGCTCTGTGCATTCTGAAACTGCTGTTGCTGCTGCTGCTGCTGGGCGGCAGACATGCCCTGGCCCTGCCCTTGTGCGAGCCTCTGAGAGTGCGAGCCAGTCGATGCGGCCGACGACGGGCGCTGCTGCTCATACTGGCCCTGCGAGAGCTGCTGGAAGCGCTCGTGCGCCTGCTGCTGCATCTGCATCTGCTGCGCGGAGGCCATGCCCATGCCCTGTCCGCCGCCCATGTTCGCGTTCGGGCCCTGCATGTGGTGCTGCTGTGCCTGCTGCTGCCCGTGCTGCTCGCGCATCATCGCCGCGCGCTGCATCTGCATCATCCTGAACTGGTTTAGCGTGCGCTCGCGGTCCGCCGGCTGCATCTGCGCGAGCTGCGCGATCTGCATCGGCGTCATGCCGAGGTTCTGCAGGTTCTGGATGACCGTCGCGTTCAGCGCGCCCGCGTTGTGGCCCTGCCCGCCGGGGAAGCCCATTTGCTGGGGGCTGTGGTGGGAGGGCGACGCCGGGTTGCCCATGCTGGCGATCTGCGCTTGCGGGGCCGTCGGGCTCGTCGAGGGGTTGAATTGCGCGTTGAAGTTCTGGTTCTGGTGCGTTGGTGACGACGCGCCTGTACTGTCTTCAGACACTGCATGTATGCGCGCGAACGATGACTCACCCGCCATCAGCGCGGCAGGGTTGATGCTGCCCATGTTGCCCATCCCGTTCATAATCCCCGCGTTCGAGCCACCCATGTTCGTGTTCATCAGGTTCTGCGGGTTCATCGTGCCGCCGTTCATCATGTTCATCATTTGCGCCGGGTTGATGTTGCTCATGCCTGACGTCGCCGTCAGTTGGCGCATTCTAAAAATTGACGATATGCGCACGCACCATTCATGCCGCCATTCATCGCACTCATGAATGCGTTCGGGTTCATGTTCATCATGTTCCCGCCTCCGCCTCCGCCTCCACCGTTCATGTTCTGTAGCAGCTGCGCGGGATTAACGCCGCCCATTCCGCCGGCGCCGCCGCTCGGCTGGCGCTGGCGCATTAGCATCTGTGGATTAAGTGGCTGTCCACCCTGCTGCTGCTGCTGCTGCTGTTGTTGTTGCTGTTGTTGAAGGTGTTGCAGCATTTGTGGGTTGATCGCCCCGCTGCTGCCCGCATTCTGGCGCGCAGCATACAGCTGCTGGATCTGCGCCTGCGTCAGGCTATGCCCGCCGCTCGGCATGTTGGGGTTCATGTATGCGTCGCGAAGGTGCGTGGACCGGATTGAGGTGCTTTACTCAGGGACGCGCACAGCGCCACGGATAGAATGCGAGGCGCTATATGCCTGATAGAGAGTCAGCATTGCCGTCTCAGGTAACGATGCGGAGAACAAGTGAATATGCAGAAATAACAACTATATTTGACTGCGTGGTCGAAAATACGATGACTATTCCTGTGCGCGGATACTCAAATCCGGGGCATACACTGGGAACCGGATGCAAGTCGGCGAGCGGACAATGAGAGGCTCAATTGCATAGCCTGGACCGACTGCATCTCGCCATTGAGCATTTGCCACTTGGGTCTCAGACAGCCCTATGGTTACTTGCCAATGGCTGCAGACAACGGTAAACAGGGCGGGCCCACGGGGGCATGGCACTTCGGTGCCAAGAGAGCCCAATGACACCGAGAGCCGTGCGCTGTGAGGGGCGACGAGGCCATGGTGAGGGCATAAAAGTGAGACTCGCCGCCTGCACACTTGCATCTACAACGACGCGTGCGGGGGAAGCGCCGAGTGCATCAGGGAATGTGCGGGCGGGACATCGAACGGAAAACAAGCCGCGAGGACGGGGAGGCAGGGACGGGGAGAGGGACGGGACGCGTCTCGGGGGACGCGATAGGGACAGGTCAGGGGACCGCGCGGGACGGCAGGAGGAGTGCGCACGGGCCAGGTGACGGGAGCAGGAGGGGAGGGGACTTACGTCTGGGCGTGGATACGGGTGGGAGCCGCCGAAAGGCCGGAGGGGAGAGCAGTGCGGGAGGCGCAGGGAAAGGAAAGACGGGAGATTGCGAAGCCTGCTGGAAGGCGACTGCGTGGGCCGTTCCGTGGCGATACAAGGGGCGAATCAACAGCGACGCTCGCTCGCTCTTCCGCCCGCAGCGAGGATGTTTCGAATGGGTCACAAAGCACGTCGCTGATCCAACGCCGAAAGGAGACCAGACGCAGAGACGGCCGAGCAGCAGATTCCGTTCTGCCACTCAGTGGAGGCGGTTCCAACAGACAAACCCCTCCTCTGCCGCCCGAGTCACCCCAACCCTCTGCCCTGTCACGCGTCACGCCCCGCCACGCCCCGCCCCGCCCCGCCCTTCCATATCAGGCAGTCACGCGTGCCAGGTCGCCGCCGCGCGCGGGAACGACAGCACACGGCGGGCACATCTGCCAGGGGAGAGGAGAGGGGCAGGACCAGAAGACTGCCCCTGCGCACGCAGAAACGGGTGCGCTTGTGAGCAGCCCCGCGTCCCAGTCCAGATCCCCGATCTCCGATCGTGCGCTCCTGCCGCCTTCGCCTGTCCGTTTTGGCTCTTTCCCCACCCGCCATCCTGCCACCCCATGCCCCCCCTTCGTGCCCTGTCCTCTCCCGTCTTGCATTTGGCCTGTCCGCCGCAGCGTGCACCGGAAAACCGACTGCGAAAGGTCTTGGCGCCTCGAAACGTACACAGTACTTGCCTCAAGTGGGATCCTGACGCCAACGGTGGTTGCTAATGTTGGCCGTTCCCTTGGCTGCCGCAAACATGAGCCCGGTGGCCGAGATCTGATCTCATGACCCTCGAGCTTACCGGACGCTGGTCACCACACAGGCCTTGCCCAGAAGTCTGCTTGTCGGGAACCTCGATGACGTCTGCATTAGAACCTGGAAGAAGGCGGTCTTGTGCTATTCCGAGGACAATCTTCCGAGGTCTTCCTACAGCATATATGCGCCTGTTTGGCTTCACTGATGTGCCATGCATCACACCACCGAAAGCGGTATGTGACCACCGGCTTCCACCCTCTGTGCACCACGCACTATGCAACCGCACTGAAAGCATCAATGCTTCCACCGTCCCACTCGACTCATGCTGATTGTGGTGCATATATGCGCTAACTATTGCGTGTCTCCTGCCCACATCCGCAACAAACTTGATGATCGACCTTGTCTCAAACCGCATTATCTGGTAACAGGAGCTCCGCGTTCCAAGACACGCCAATGTACGTGCCAACACCGATTCCCATATGCAGATGCTGCACTCGGTCGACAATCCTTCACGACGGCCCCGATACAAGCCCAAGTTGGACATGTCTTGTCTCTGGACTCCACATCCGCAAAGGCACACCCAAAGTCAAGTCAAGCCACATCTTACAGTGACAGCCTGCATAAACCGTAAGCCGCGTATGATTGCAAACCAACAACTGGTGCGCTCGCCAAGCACCCGGGACCAATCCGCATCATGGCGCATTACCGACGCAGCGTAGGATCGTGACACGGCAAACAACGTGTCAGGCCTTTAAGGAGGCCGGCCGTTCAACTAAGATCGCAAGCCAGAATTCGGGTTGACGTATGCTGACCGGTGTCAGCCGTACAGACCTGACGCAGGTGCTCAGAGTCAAACCTTCTTGGATGTGCTAGATTGCTCATCCTGCTTGCTCTTGCCCGAATCACATGCTGAGCTTATACAGCTACAACATAGGCCCCGTCGTCAATTTCAAACACGTCCGAGCTAGCATTTCACATCGGGTTCGCACCTTCGTCGGTGAGCGATAACGGTTCCTGAGTGTCGCTCGTATTGGATCTAGCTATCAGAAACTCTGCGCAATAAGCCAATTGTAGCATAGACTTCCATCTCTCACATCATTAGACAGTGTTAGGCTTTGCTTTTCTCATTCTGGGTCTTTACCCTCGCTGATCGGGCACAGAAGTCAGCATGTGTTTCGAGTAAGGATGGATCTGCTCAAAACCTGGCTGCGAATGACCTTACAATGCGCTGTGAACCTATAGACTACCAGACTCAAAATCATGTTTCAATAGCGTCAGCGCCTGGAGATTCCTAATAGATAGCACATCAAGATTGCACATAGCGCGCCCATGCTCATGGAAATAGGACGCCTTCGGGTGCGAGACTGCGGGAGTCTCACCAGCCTGAAGCTCAAAAGGCAGCGACACTGGCCAGCTGCATTCCGCTCGCACAGACTCTCAACGACCGCCGCTATCAACATGGCCCAGAACGACACGCCCCCCTTCGACCGCTCGCTCAGCCTCAAGTTCACGCAGACGCCCAACCCGCAGTGGACGTACGGCCAGCAGCTCGACGCGACGCCCGAGGGCAAGGCATGGCTTGAGGGCGAGAAGGCCGGCTGGAAGGTGGTGGACACGGAGAAGGAGGACCCGATGTGTGTACATGTGCCCTCTGTGTCCGGGTGTGGGCTCTCCGTTCAGACGCGCCCGGCAGGAAGCTGTATGCGCTGATGACCAGCGGGATCGTGCCTCGCCCGATCGCGTTCGTGTCGACGATCTCGGAAGACGGCGTCGAGAACCTCTCCCCTTTCAGGTGCGCACTGTCACCCGCTTCGGCCGGAGTGTGATGTGACGGGCTATCCCCTCCACAGCTGGTTCAACATGGTACGCCTCCGTAACCGTCCTGTCCTTGTCTTCGTCCCGCGCACGCTGAGATCGCGGCCACGTGCCGTTTGCCGTTTGCCCGCAGGTGACGCACAGCCCGCCGCTCGTCTCGCTCTGCTGCAGCAACGGGCCCGCGCGCGTGAAGGACACGGCGGCGAACATCGCGGCCACGCGCCAGTTCACGGTGAACATCATCAGCGAGCCGTGGGTCGAGGCCGCGAACGCGTGCGCGGTGGACGCGCCCGCGGCGGTCGGCGAGTGGCCGCTCAGCGGGCTCACGAAGACGGCGAGTCTGCACGTCAAGCCCGCGCGCGTGCAGGAAAGCGCGTTCAGCATGGAGTGTGAGGTGTGTCCTGCCCCCACCACCCCCTAGCCACTGCTCGCTGTGCGCGTTGTGCGTCGTGCACGGCTCCCAATGCTGATCTCGCGCATGCAGCTGCACCAGACGGTGGAGATCGTGCACCCTGTGACGGGCGTGAACACGACGACGATGATCCTGGGCCTCGTCAAGTACGTGCATGTGCGGAACGACATGCTCACGGCGCGCGGGACGGTGGACCCGGCGCGCCTCCGCCCGGTTGCACGCCTCGGCGATATCTCGTACGCGCGCGTGGGCGACGGGTTCCGCCTGCGGCGGCCGGTGTGGGCTGACGAGGCGGAGGCGATCCGCGCGGCGACGGAAGGAGCAAACGAGTAGCTTGCTGGTATGTGCAGTACGAGCCTACCGTGGGGTTTCGATTACGCAGCCGATCGCCATTCAATACATAACACATTTAAATACAGGACGTGCCCTCTATAAAATACCCGAGACGTGTCGTGAGGAAGCCGTTAACGAGCTGAAGACGATCAGTAAGGAGGATTCTGTGGAGCTTGCCACATGAGCGGAGAGAACTGCATGACGCTGTTCAGTCGCATCCCCAGCCCTGACCACTGCATCGAGGCGGCTGACGCCAACTGCACATCAATCCGCATTTGCATCGCCAGGGCTTGGTTGTGCAACTGTACCACCGCCTGGCCCGTGTTGACGTTCACCAGCGCCTCCTGCACTGATTGGATCTGCCCCGCCAGCGTGCTCATGAGCCGGACGATGGTGCTGATATCCTGCTGTTTTCTCTGTGATGCTTGAGACATGTCGCTCGTCAGCAGAGTACTGTTGTACGTAGCGGGTCTGTGCATTACCTTCCAGCGATCTCTCCATCCTGTTGGCGCTGGCCGAAAGCAGGTTCTGCACCGCCTGCATCATGTTTTCCACGAGGGCGCCGGCGGGGTGTATGATGCGGAGGACGGTCCCGGCGCCGGCCATAATATACCCCGTCGTCCGCAGAACCGCCGGCACGGCCTCCTTGATCCTACCCCAGGACCACCAGCTCGCTTTATGCGCCGCGGCGCCGGTGTTGACGCTTTCGACAATGCGGAGGAAGTAGTCGATGCCTTCCTGCAGGATCTTCACCTTCCAGCAGAGATCGGAAGACGCGAAGTTGATGCCGTTGGAGGCGCCGATGATCCGCTGGTCATACTGTACCCACCCCGCCTGCGACGCGCTGTGCAGGTTGTCCGAGACGAGGTGGCAGAACTCGAGGTGGCGCCTGATGACCTCCTTGGATGCATCGACGGCCGCGTTGGACTGGCTCTGCAGCCCCTGCAGCGCCCCGCGGAACTCGGCGGTCAGGGGGCTATCTGGGAGACTGGGTGGCCGCTCAGCGTCGGACGACATGAATGCGGGACGAAGCTCTCGCGCCTACTTGTTGAAGTGCGTACCCCACGCGTTGAAGGCCTGCGAGCACTTTGTCATCTCGCCCAGGGCGGTGCGTGCGATCTCGTCGACGGGGTCGACGGGCCAGACTTGGTCTTGTCGCACGAATCCATACTTGGTGTACTGATTATAAGCGTACGCGTTTTGGTTCCATCCAGAGGTATCTTGACGGGGGCCGTTCCATACTTCGCTGTTGAAGTTGGCTGAGGTGTTCCACATTCTGGTCGACGAGAGTGAGCTTCACTGGAAGTACTGCCCCCTCAGTCTCGGAGGGTTGCTTATAATGGTGTCGTATTGAGACACTGTGCTGCAGACACGAGCTCGGAGGTACAATACACGCTTCAACCTCATTGACTCATTTGATAAGATTATGTCTGCACGCAGTATCATCCCTAGCAGGAATATGTGCCCGTACCTCTGACTCAAAGATGTCACACTCACGTGCCGCATGTTGTGCTCGTACTCAACATTGACCTCGTAAGCGATAGGATTGACTGAGGGTGAGGCGTAAGGTCCTCGTCCTTCAGCATCGTGATCGTCGGTGGCTTCAAGGCCACACGCGACTGCCTCATGAGCGAGGAGAGCAGCTCGTCAAGATATTGTTCACTCACGTCGGCCTTCAGATACTTCAGCTGGCCACACGAATTATCGAGTGGATCTCGAGGATCTGAAGCCTCAACGCCGGTGAGCACAGTCGCGGCACCATGACTTCGGTCTCCGATTAGCCGAGATGAATGACGCATGGCCCTTCAACCCGACTAATGTGAGGATCGATGAAGCTGGCAATGAGCAGCGGGTCGCGAATTGAAGGATTCCCGCTGCCCCGATACCTAAAAACAGGCGGCCATTAGCCCGACGAAGGAACGCCGCTGCCAGATGTCCGTTGAAGAACGCTCCGAGCTTGAGGTTCGTCCAAAATGCCGGATTGTTCGTCATGAGACTACGCTAGTACGCACATACTTGGGTAAAGGAAAGCCAACTCCTCTGTGTCCGGAGAAGCCTTCGCGTGAGATGGTCTGACATTTCAATGACGAGATGGACTATGTCGAACAGCACGTCATCTGGTATGTTCGCGATTGGCGTATTTGTGTCAAGGCAGGGAGGCGTCTGCGATGTTGTTGGCCCATTCATAGCTAGCTCCTGCGCATCTGGTTATGAGACTGCATGGCACATAACTGCACTAGGACTCACGATAGCAAGTGTCACAAGAGAGGACTCTCCGTTGAGATCCTACGTGAATCTGGGGGGTGAATGTATCGCAAACAATACCTAGATACTAAGGGAGAAGGTCTTTAGAATGCGTGCGTTGTACCTTGAACGCGCTTCATGCGACGAGCGCCCGGTGATAGTGCAAATAGCCCTCTACAGTCACGTCGAAAATAAGGCTATGCGGCTGAGGATAAAGTCTCCCTCTCGACCTCAGAATATGCGTTATGACTTTAACACGAGGCCTGGCACTGGTTGATGGGAAGCAACTTGAAGTGTAGCGCCAGCTTGTACTCCGTCGCGTGACCGTGCGCGTCCCAAGACGCGTCGCGCGTCGCGCGGTCTGGCAGATACCTCTTGCCGCTTGCTCTAATCAAGGCCTACGCGGTGGCTCAATGTCTGCATATGCCGTGGCAAAGGAAACAAGCGACCTCGATGACCCAACGAAGGTGCGCGTGAGCTATGTGGCGCGCGAGATTTCTGTGCTGAACATGCATAGTCCTGCATCTACATCGCACCAGGTGATGAGCTAGGTCAGTCGTCAGGAAGTGTCTCCCCTGACACTTGAGTTGAAAGCTAATAATGAAGTAGAAGAAGACGCTCTTTCGGGCCCATACTCTCCACACGACTGGCGAGATCTTCCAGATGGATACGAACTCCGCATGCAAGCATACAAAGAAGCGTGGACACAATGTTTGAGACACATGCAGGTCAGCATCTGAAACAACACATGTAAGCCCACATCTGATGTACGGATGGCGGCCAGTCGATCATACAAGCCCTCCATGCTCCTGTTGCGAAGGAGGTTGTCGCACAGGTCAAATCTGCATACATGGATACTCTTCCGGGCCTTCCGTATGCGGAACTTCCAGCTATGCTTGTGTTTGGTACATCATACTCTGGTTGACTGTTGTGAACTCATCTTCGTTGTGCTCTAGGAGGCAGCTCGGGACTGTATTCTGACATCATTCAGCAGCTGGAAGTATCCGTCGAAGTCGAGGACGACAGTGCGGCAGATGAAGCGAAAAGCGACATCACAGCCTCAGATGGCGCTATCATGATACACCTATATCCGGGCGATTTCCCTAATTTGACGACTGCAATGAAGTCCATCGTTACTGGGTTTATAGACCAGTCCACAGGCTCAGGCCGTGGGTATAATGATCCTCCGGCTCATCTGGTCACTTACAGACTCTCCTTGTATGCGTCCCAGAGAATGGCATGAAGCGCAGGCCGGCTGCGTCGCTTGCTACTTACGATATCAGCGTGCTGGATGCCTGGTACAGATCACTTGGTGCGTGACTTGTGCAGACCACAGTAACAGCGCAACTTGTGACCTGAGAACAGACAAGAAGCCCAGCCTTACCATCTTTCTGCATGATTTTGAACAATTCGAGCCCGCAGTGGTGCAAGATGTGTTCTACATATCCAGGCGAGTGCATAATTCTGGAGCTCTGCTCGTCCATTGACCTTTCCCAGTTTGCACATACCCGAGTTACCCCTGGTCTACATCCTGGCGATGTCATCCCCACCTAGTCCTTCGTTCCTGCACACAACCTATTCACGCTCGACGCTTGCGCTTCTCAAAATACACAAGTTCAGTGCGCCCTTGAATGTTGAGCTCATAGACGAACTCGTGGAAAAGGTAGGCATCCATTATTAGCAGCATCAGTATGACTTCGTTTCATACGAGTTCCCAGACATTCTGTGATCCCAACTATGAGCCTGCGGTGATGCTTGGTCCCGGCTCGCTAGGCTTTCTGGCGGACTTCGTGTCTCGTCACACGGCATCCGTTGATGCGACGTTGACGATTATCCAGGTTTGTTCTGCTTCCCAGACTCGGAGCACCTCTATCGGCGCGATTGAGTTGACCTGCAGTCCACAGCTCGCTCTCATGAAACATTTGGCGGAGCCCTTGACAATCTTCATCGAGTCCTCGACACTGGGCCTCCGGAACGAACGGCTTGCCGGACAGAAACTGGACCAGCCAGAGTCTCAACCGTTCCGGGATGTGCTGACTTCTCGACTAGCCCGTTCCACTTCCAATCCAGACGACATTGACGAGGATGCGATCTCGCTCCTACGCTCTGTCAACGCAGCTCGCGACGGCTTCTATCGCAAATTGCGCACGATGCGCATCGGACTGTCGGTGATGAACATCGTGCGGCAGGCCATCGAGACCGAAAGGGAGAACGAAAGCAGCATGCTCGACACCCTGATTGCCGCGCTGCGTGGGCGGGCGAATCGGGACGTGCGACAGTTGGCGACGGCCCTCAGGTGCGCCCTGTGACCCACAACTAGATGCCTTCTGTGCTCACTTGCATTTTCTAGCAAATGCAACGCGCAGCAACTACAGATAGTCCTGCAAAAACTACAGGCACTGTACGACGGTCTGCAAGACTCCGACGCGCGCGATGCTGAGATGGATGCTCACGTCCGTGTAAGCGAGGCCCTCACAGAGATCGCAGATACAGACAATGCGTCTGTGGATGCCGAGAAAGGACGCGATCCACTCGTCGCTCGCCTCGCAAAGGACCTCGGCGAGTGGCTCATCGGGTATCTGGAGTGAGTGTTGCCACACGGCGTGCTTCATGTGGACTGTCCACACTGACCCTCTCGTCAGGAAACATCTCATACGGTTGGACGACGGCCCGCTCTGGGACATTTGGTACACAGGGTCTGCGCCCTTTCCCGCGGAGGTGCGTCCCCCTCGTTACCCTGTTTTCTGTATCGGATGGCCCACCATTACCCGCAGCTGATTAACCCTGCGCCTCGCCCCGCCCTCGTCTCTGCCCTGGCGCACCCCAACGAACATGCTGCCGCCTATGCGCGGCTACTCCGCATGTACATACCACAAGATAAGGCTGAGACGGGATCGGCAGATCAGGATGTTCGAGAAGATGAAGGCGAGGACGAGGACGGACTCCCGGACACGGCGCTCCTCTTCCGGCGGTATGCGGAAGCGGGGCGTCTGGTGAATGTGTACGACTGGTTCCAGTCTTTTGCGGGCGCGCTCGACGGACGCCGCCGCCGAGAGCGTAGGGCCGCTGTCACCTCTTCCGGAAATGCGCACGCACACGGCGTCAGTGGCGCGGTGTCAAACGGAAAGGGAAAGGGCAGGGCGCGCGCCCATATACCGATGGAGGTTGATGGGGCCGACGAAGATGCAGGCAGATCTGAAGAGGAGGAGAGTGAACTGGGTGAGGACGAAGACGAGGAGGTGGCGGAGGCGTGGCGGATTGAGGTACAGGTACGCTTCATCCGCGCGCTGCACGAACTCGACTATTTGGGCGTCGTGAAGCCAACAGGGAGGAAGGCGGACCACGTCGTGCGGACATTGTACGACGTTATTTACTAGTCGTACCATACAGTGTAGGTCAGACACTGTTTATATCCCCGAATTGTCAAACGTCCTTCCATATCTCCTGCAGTTGAGGTCGAAGCTGAACCGGTCTTTTGGCCAACTACAATCTGTAGTTGATTCTGCAGTCTTATCTCGCAATATGCCTGCCTTACATGGGGCGAAACGAAGTTTATGCACAGTTCGGTTCATTCGTGTCACTTCCCTCCCCTAAACCAACCGCCTACGCCGACCAGGGTCAGAGCGCTTGACTGTTCGGGCATGATAGCAGCACTGGCCATGCGGCACATGTTTCAATTTAAGACATCAATACAAGCGACACCGACCCTCCTATCTTCTCGTGCGCCCAACAATCACAATCCCATAACTAGTACACCAGGTTGAGACTGGAAGGGGAGTGGCAGGAGCGCGCTCAGCACTTGCACTCGTTAGGCTTGCACTGGCAGCTGTAGGAGGACAGGATCAGCCTGCGATGTACGCTCGTCCATGGGTAGGTAGGTACTCACGTAGCGCCGCAGTTGCACTGGCTCTCGCCGCAGGTACCGGCAGCGTTCTTGGGAATGTCGATGGTCTGGGGACAAGATGGTCAGTATAGTGAGCAGAGAAATGGAGGCAACGGCGACTGACCATGAACATGGTGAAGAGAGGTGAGTAGGTGGGTGAGTAGGCTGGTAGTGCGATTGGAGTGAGCTGGCTGAATAGAGGGCACGCAGACAGTCTTTTATACATTTCTGCAGCTGCTCACACGTGCGTAGTACTTCACGCCTGACGGTGTGTATCTGATCCTATTTCGGTCTAGCTCGTGAAGAAGGTATTCTGAGGTCACATTTGTCCTTCTTGCTGCTCGTGCTTCTTTCTTTCCATCGCACAGAGACTACCAGCCTCCAGTTCTAGTTCTCTAGACTCTTAAAGTGTACTAGAAGGACTGTCAGGTGAGCAACCATCTGATTTTGTTGCCGCCCCTTGGCTCTTGGCTGTCCGCCTTGCTTATATGCTGCTGTTCTTTCACATTGCTATATTGCGAAGGAGCGTCACTGACACTGGTTTCCAAAAATGTTCCCGTGCGCACAAATGCCTCGCTTTCATCTGGGCGCCGATGAGCGATGCAGAACGACGCCGTGAGAGAAGTCTAGAAGCACAGCGGCTTGCTCCATCTGCTTCCAACGCGATGCTATGAGGAGCCAATCAGCAAAGACGGATTGACTGGTGAGCCGTTATAATTTTACCAGCGCATAGGCAATTGTTGTGGCAATATGCTTCTACCCTAATCATGACCTTGCGCGTGGAGTCCAGAGCTCATCTGGGCCCTCTCTACTACCCTCTGTACCGATACTCATCGCACAGTCCAAGCCTTTCACGCTTCTGATCGTAGCTCTTGACATCCGTTATGCAAAGTGCACAGATAAGCGTCCGTCTATCTCATCCATCTCATCTTATCTCTATGCGTTCTGGCACCTCCATCTCGAGCTCAGGCATCTTCGTTGTCCGCACAAACACCTCAGGGACCTCGTTGCTATTCTTTGCTCGCGCTGCGCCAACAATAGCTTCGTACCGCAGAAATGACTCACTCCGCAATGTCTCGGGTCGCAAAAATGTCTCGTCTACTCGCACGCTAACGTGCTGTGAAGGGCCACGCATGTCCATGCCCGAGTATTGGCAGTTTTCAAGGCGCTAGGCGATGTGTTTGATTCCGCATCTGACAGAGCAAGTTGATAGGCGTCAGGCATGCAGTATTTGAACGGTTAGCCGTGTTGCCTAGGGGTCAAAAAAGTCACGATATGAGGCGAGCTAGGTCTTCAACGCGAGTTGCGACGAGGACGACCCACCCCTCCCCCCAAACGAGCGAAGCCGAAACGAGCCCTCGAGGTGAATGATACGGGGTGATTGGGCTATCAAACCCTTAGGATTATGGTCGTGGTGCGGTGTGCCCACAAATACACAAATTGTTGATTCGCAACGCATTGTCATCACTGAATGACACGCTTGCATCGCTACGTGCTTCTACCTCTAGTAAACGTTGAGAAATACCGCGAGTGGCTGTGGATCCGACGTATTGCAAAGCAAGGGACAATATTGACATGAAGTGTGATGTTGAGTTTTATACCTACCAAATGCATTACCTTAGTACCTACCATTCCAGTATGTGAGTCAATGCGCGAGACATTCCAAAGAGGGCATCAACATTTCTTGTAGTGTCCTCCGCGACTCCAGTGATCACATTGTCGAACTAGACATACATTGCAAACTGCGGCATAACGCACACCTTGCTTCAACCTCAACCCCTGCCCGAGCCTTCTCATTGATCGCACGGGTCTCCTGCGTATCAGGGAATCAGATCTCCCAGTAGCCTGGGGGTGCCAGCGGAGGCTCCCACTGCTGGCAACTCAAAATCTCTTGCTGATGCTTGGCAATGGTTTGCTCCTGTTCCACCTTGTCTGTCGCGACTTGAGGTCGAGTGACAGAGGAAAACCTGAAAGCAGGGGGCGTTCGACTGGTTCTTACCGAAGCGATGGTGAGCAATGCTCGAACCTAAGGCTAGGGACAAGTAAATGTATTGGTTAGTAAGGTAAGAAAGGAATACAAGTGAGGGCTTACTGACCTAGGGACAAGAGGTCGAAACTGAGGTCCCTAGGGCAGCAGAGGCCGGTTTATATACATGGGGAGATTAGGGCAGGCTGTGCGCGTTGGTCCGTGCGCAGCTGGTCCGTGCACAGCATGCCAACGCGGCCCCGGGGGCCGGTGAGTCAGAGCGGCTGTGTCAGCGGAGCCCGAGCTGTGCCGTGCGCTGCCGCCCCATCTAATCTAATCGTACAGTAGATAATGACGCGTCCATATCAGGCAGGTAGTACAGAGGTCGCGGGTTCGAGCCCATGAAAAGGAAAAAATTAAAAAACGGCTAGACGCCGTACTAAGTCGTGACATTACCCCCCCCTCAACGGCGCATGACCTCATGCGAGGCGCCCTTGCCCATTTCCCACCCGGAGCGGCAACGTGCTTCAGTCAATGGCGAAGGCATTGGCTGGAAGTTGAGACCACCAAAGGTAGCAGCATTGAGGCGACGAGGGGCGTTCGGGTTCTTCTGGTGGAAGTCGGCTACGAGGGCCGGCGCATTGGCAACGTTGCGCGCCGGTTCCCATGACGTATGCGAGTCGTCATAGCCCTTCCACTTGACGAGGTACTGCAGCTGACGCCGGAAGATCCTCGAATCCTTGATCCGCTCAACCTCGTACTCCTCGTTACCCTCAACCTCGATCGCAGGCGGCTCCTCCGGCTCTCGGCCCGGGATATCGCTACGCGTGTACTTGCTGAGCAAGGAGACATGGAATACCGGATGCACCGGTACCGACTTTGGCAGGACCAATTCGTAATCCAAGTCTCCGAGCTTTCGCCGCACGGCATATGGTCCAAGGCGCTTGGGACTAAGCTTCTTGCTCGGTTGTTTCAGCTTAAGGTTCCAAGCATCAAGCCAGACCTTGTCCCCTGGTGCAAAGACCGGTGCCTGTTGCACGTGCTTGTCGTAGTACACTTTCATACGCTCAGCTGACAGTTCGAGCGCAGAGCGCGTGTCATCGCGAATCTCCTTCAGGATCTTGAGCCGATCAGCGGCCGCAGGCATCGCAGACATCGGATTGATCCGCACTTGGATCTCAGGATGGTACCCCTGATGCAGGAAGAATGGGGAGTGCCCGGTCGCGGAGTGAACTCGGTTGTTCAATGCGAATTCCGCAAGCGGCAATTGCTTCGCCCAATCATCCTGCCTGTGGCTGGTGAAGGCACGCAGGTACTGCTCGATCTCCTGATTCCAGCGCTCAGTCTGGCCATCTGTCTGAGGATGGAATGCTGTAGACAGCGCCGGCTCGATCCCTAGTCCCTTGTACACCGCGTGGAGATACTTTGAAGCGAACTGGGGACCTCGGTCTGATATGACCTTGGCCAGGGCCCCATGATGCTTGAACACATCGCGGATGTACAGGTCTGCCGTGCCTTCTGCCGTCAGGGTCTCATGACAGGCGGAGAAGTGGACCTGCTTGGTAAAGCGGTCGGCGGTAACCAGGATCGAGTCGAATCCATCAGACTTCGGCAAGCCAACGATCATATCGGTCGTGATGATCTGCCATGGATGCTCGGGGATCTCGTTCGGCTTCAGCGGACCCTGGGGTTTGGCTGGGAATGTCTTGGTACGGTTGCACACGTCGCAGGTGCTTATGTACTCATTGACGAATTTAGACATTCCTGGCCACCAGTAGTTCCGTGACACGAGCTCCAGGGTTTTGGCACGACCGCCATGACCGGCGATTGGTGAGTCGTGGTGGATCTTAACAATATCCCGCCGGAGCTCCACGTTTTTTGGGACGTACACACATCCGCGGAACAGCAGAAGCCCTTGTTCGGCATTCCACTCCTCAAAACCCCTTTGTAGCCGGGGCGGCCCGAGGTCCTGCACCTTTTCGAGTGCCTCAGCCACCTCCCGATCCTTCTCCGAACATTCCCTGATGCGCTTCAGAAGCGACTGATCGGCCGTCACCGAGGCATGACCGCGCCTGGCGGAGGCGATGCAGAAGCGCTCCGGCTTGAGAACTACCTGATCAGTGTTATCATCCTCATCGCCAATTTGATGGTCTGATCGGCGCGATAGGGCATCGGCCTTTCCATTCGACATTCCAGCCTTGTGTGTGATGCAGAAGTCAAAGCGAGCTAGGAATAGCGACCATCGCGCTTGACGACGTGTGAGGTGCTGGGACGTGCGCCAGTATTCGAGGTTTTTGTGATCGGTGACGATCTCGAACTGATTGGGTAGGCCTTCGAGATAGTGGCGCCAATCGTCCAGTGCCTCAATGATCGCGAGCATCTCCTTATCGTAGATCTCGTAATTACGCTGGGCAGGGTCCATAGCGTGAGATCTGAAGGCGATAGGGTGCCATTTGCCGTCGTCCTGCTTCTGCATCAACACGCCGCCAGTGGCGTAGCCCGAGGCATCAACCTCGATGTGCATTTCTCGATTAGGGTCATACAGCGCTAAGACGGGAGTCGTCGCAAAGAGCCGTTTGAGCTCATCGAAGGCGTGTTGTCTCTCTTCGCCCCAATGCCATGGGTCGTTCCCTGTGAGTCGGTTGAGTGGTCGCAAGATCTTAGCAAAGTCCTTAATAAAGCAGCAGTAGAAGTTGGAGAACCCCCGGAACTTCTGGACGTCCTTTTTGTTCCGGGGTACCGGCCACTCATTGATTCCTTTCAGCTTTGCGAGATCCATCGCCACCTCATCGCCACCGAACACATAGCCAACATAGTCGACCTTGGGAATGTCCCATTCGCACTTCTCAGGCTTCAGGAACAGATCGTTGTCCTGAAGGCGATGCAGAACCTCGCACGTGACCTTTTCATGCTCCTCTTTGTTGGTGGAGAAGATGAGTATGTCATCTAGGTACACAAGGATCTTGCCGCCGACGATGAGATCGTGGAAGATCTCGTTCATCATGGCCTGGAAGGTCGCGGGGGAATTGGTGAGGCCGAAGAACATCACCAGGGGTTCGTACAGTCCCCGGTTAGTTACGAAGGCCGCCTTCCATTCGTCACCGGCTTTGATCCGGACGTTGTTGTATCCCCATCGGACATCGAACTTCGTAAAGAGCGTAGCGCCACGGAGCTTGTCCACCATTTTGGCGATCAACGGCAAGGGATAACGATTTTTGACCGTGATCGCGTTTAATCGGCGGTAGTCCTGTACGGGTCGAAGCGTCCCTTCCTTCTTTTTGATGAAGAAGAAGGGGGATGAGATTGGCGACTTCGACTCCCGTATGTAGCCCTTCGCTAGTTGCTCCTTGAGGAACTTGTCAAGCTCCTCCTGCTCGTTGTTCGACAGGGGGTACACCTTCGAATGGAATGTCGAATAGCCGGGTATGAGTTTGATTGCGTGATCATACGGCTTCCTTTCGGGTAACCGTTTTGATGCTTCCTTGGAGAAGACATTCAGGAACTCGTGGTACTGTTTAGGTACCGACTCTTCGGCGGTCTTAACGACCTTCTTTTTGATCTCCTCCTCAGCGAACAGCTGGGAGTGTCGCGACTTGAGGTCAAGCGACTGAGGAAAACTTGAATGCTGGGGGCGTCCGACTAAGTCTCACCGAAGCGATGGTGAGCTATGCTCAAACCTAAGGCTAGGGACAAGGTAATATATTAGTGAGGTAAGAAAAGGAATACAAAGGATGCTTACTGACCTAGGGACAAGAGGTCGAAACTGAGGTCCCTAGGGCAGCAGAGGCCGGTTTATATACAGGGGAGGTTAAGGGCAGGCTGTGCGCGTTGGTCCGTGCGCAGCTGGTCTGTGCGCAGCATGCCGACGCGGCCCCGGGGGCCGGTGAGTCAGAGCGGCTGTGTCAGCGGAGCCCGAGCTGTGCCGTGCGCTGCCACCCCATCTAATCTAATCGTACAGTAGATAGTGACGCGTCCATATCAGGCAAGTAGTACAGAGGTCGCGGGTTCGAGCCCGCGAAAAGGAAAAATTAAAAAGCGGCTAGACGCCGTACCAAGTCGTGACATTACCCCCCCCTCAACGGCGCATGACCTCATGCGAGGCGCCCTTGCCCATCTCCCATCCGGAGCGGCAACGTGCTTCAGTCAATGGCAAAGGCATTGGCTGGAAGTTGAGACCACCAAAGGTAGCAGCATTGAGGCGGCGAGGGGCGTTCGGATTCTTCCGGTGGAAGTCGGCTATGAGGGCCGGCGCATTGGCAACGTTGCGCGCCGGTTCCCATGACGTATGCGAGTCGTCATAACCCTTCCACTTGACGAGGTACTGCAGCTGACGCCGGAAGATCCTCGAATCCTTGATCTGCTCAACCTCGTATTCCTCGTCGCCCTCAACCTCAATGGCTGGCGGCTCCTCCGGTTCCCGGCCCGGGATATCGCTACGCGTGTACTTGCTAAGCAAGGAGACATGGAACACCGGGTGCACCGGCACCGACTTCGGCAGGACTAATTCATAATCCAGGTCTCCGAGCTTTCGCCGCACGGCATAAGGTCCGAGGTGCTTGGGACTGAGCTTCTTGCTCGGCTGTTTCAGCTTAAGGTTCCGGGCATCAAGCCAGACCTTGTCCCCCGGTGCAAAGACCGGTGCCTCTTGCACGTGCTTATCGTAGTACACCTTCATGCGTTCGGCCGATAGTTCGAGCGCAGAGCGCGTGTCATCGCGAATCTCCTTCAGGATCTTGAGCCGATCAGCGGCTGCGGGCATCGCAGACATTGGATTGATCCGAACCTGGATCTCAGGATTGTACCCTTGATGCAGGAAGAATGGGGAGTGCCCAGTCGCAGAGTGAACTCGGTTATTTAGTGCAAACTCCGCGAGCGGCAATTGCTTTGCCCAATTATCCTGCCTGTAGCTTGTGAAAGCACGCAGGTACTGTTCGATCTCCTGATTCCAGCGCTCAGTCTGGCCGTCTGTCTGGGGGTGGAACGCTGTGGATAGCGCCGGCTCGATCCCTAGCCCCTTGTACACCGCATGGAGATACTTCGAAGCAAACTGGGGACCTCGGTCTGATATGACCTTGGCCGGGGCCCCATGGTGCTTGAACACGTCGCGGATGTACAGGTCTGCCGCACCTTCTGCCGTCAGGATCTCATGGCAGGCCGAGAAGTGGACCTGCTTTGTGAAGCGGTCGGCGGTGACCAGGATCGAGTCAAACCCATCGGACTTCGGCAAGCCGACGATCATATTGGTTGTGATGATCTGCCATGGGCGCTCGGGGATCTCGTTCGGCTTCAGCGGACCCTGGGGCTTGGCTGGGAATGTCTTTGTACGGTTGCACACGTCGCAGGTGCTTACGTACTCATTGACGAATTTAGATATTCCTGGCCACCAGTAATTCCGCAATACAAGCTCCAGGGTTTTGGCACGACCGCCATGACCGGCGATCGGCGAGTCGTGGTGGATCTTGACTATATCCCGCCGGAGCTCCGCGTTCTTTGGGACGTACACACACCCGCGGAACAGCAGAAGCCCTTGTTCGGCATTCCACTCCTCAAAACCCCTTTGCAGCCGGGGCGGCCCGAGCTCCTGCACCTTTTCAAGTGCCTCGGCCACCTCCCGATCCTTCTCCGAACATTCCCTGATGCGCTTCAGAAGCGACTGATCCGCTGTCACTGAGGCATGACCGCGCCTGGCGGAGGCGATGCGGAAGCGCTCTGGCTTGAGAACTACCTGATCGGTGTTATCGTCCTCATCACCGATCTGATGGTCTGATCGGCGCGATAGGGCATCGGCCTTTCCGTTTGACGTTCCGGCCTTGTGTGTGATGCGGAAGTCGAAGCGAGCCAGGAACAGTGACCATCGCGCTTGACGACGCGTGAGGTGCTGTGACGTGCGCCAGTACTCGAGATTCTTATGATCGGTCACGATCTCGAACTGATTGGGTAGGCCCTCGAGATAGTGGCGCCAGTCGTCCAGTGCTTCAATGATCGCGAGCATCTCCTTATCGTAGATCTCGTAGTTCCGCTGTGCCGGATCCATCGCATGGGATCTGAAGGCAATAGGGTGCCATTTGCCATCATCCTGCTTCTGCATCAACATGCCGCCGGTGGCGTACCCTAAGGCATTGACTTCAATGCGCGTTTCCCGATTAGGGTCATATAGCGCCAAGACTGGAGTCGTCGCAAAGAGCCGCTTGAGCTCATCGAAGGCATGCTGCTCTTCCTCGCCCCAATGCCATGGGTCGTTCCCTGTGAGCCGGTCGAGTGGTCGCGAGATCTTAGCGAAGTCCTTAATGAAGCGGCGGTAGAAATTGGAGAACCCCCGGAACTTCTGAACATCTTTTTTGTTCCGGGGTACCGGCCACTCATTGATTCCTTTCAGCTTCGTGGGATCCATCGCTACCTCATCGCCACCGAACACATAGCCGACGTAGTCGACTTTGGGAACGTCCCACTCACACTTCTCGGGCTTCAGGAATAGATCATTGTCCTGAAGGCGGCGCAGAACCTCGCGTGTGACCTTCTCATGTTCCTCCTTGTTGGTAGAGAAGATGAGTATGTCATCCAGATACACGAGGATCTTGCCGCCGACGATGAGATCGTGGAAGATCTCGTTCATCATCGCCTGGAAGGTTGCAGGGGAGTTGGTGAGACCGAAGAACATTACCAAGGGCTCGTACAACCCTCGGTTGGTCACGAAGGCCGCTTTCCACTCGTCACCGGCTTTGATCCGGACGTTGTTGTATCCCCATCGGACATCGAACTTCGTAAAGAGCGTAGCGCCACGGAGCTTGTCCACCATTTCGGCGATCAACGGCAAGGGATAACGATTTTTGACCGTGATCGCGTTCAATCGGCGGTAGTCCTGCACGGGTCGAAGTGTCCCTTCCTTTTTTTTGATGAAGAAGAAGGGGGACGAGATTGGTGACTTCGACTCCCGTATGTAGCTTTTTGCTAACTGCTCTTTTAGGAACTTGTCCAATTCCTCCTGCTCGTTGTTCGACAATGGGTATACCTTCGAATGGAAGGTCGAGTAGCCGGGTACGAGTTCGATCACATGATCGTACGGCTTTCTTTCGGGTAGCCGTTCTGATGCTTCCTTCGAGAAGACCTTTAGAAACTCGTGGTACTGTTTGGGTACCGACTCCTCGGCGGTCTTAACGACCTTCTTCTTGATCTCTTCCTCAGCGAACAGCTGGGAATACGTGTGCCCTGCTGCGACAAACAGCTGAGGGGCGCCGGGAAGCGTGATACCCCGCTCCCAAGCTTCGATCAAGTCAGCCTCATCCCATTCCACTTCCACCGAATCTTCTTCGGGTTCGAAGTCCGGGAGCACCTTGCTCCGGCAGGCACCTATGACCGACCGTTTGGACTTCGGCGAACGCCTGCGCGCCGTGGGCCTGACCCCCGTATCACGCGCAGTCGCTGCTTGCTCCATTCGGCCAGTCCTCCTGGCGCTACACGTTTCAGGGCATCGTGACAATTTGAGGGAGCCCTTCTCCCAATCTATTTCGGGGTTGTGCTCGCGTAGCCAATCCAACCCGACGATCACATCCTCTGGACCGATGTCCGTGACCGTAAACACCGTCTTCTCGACGTGTTCTCCTATGTGCATCTGTAGTACTGCTACTTCTGAGATGCTTCCATCTTTATTCAGGGTGCCGTCGATATTATAGAGCGGAATCGGTTCTTTCAGCTTCCGCGTCTGCACCTTATTCTCTTCAATGAATCGCTTGTTGATGAACTTTGTGGTGGCTCCGCTGTCCACCATAGCGATTATGTCCTTGTGCCGTCTTTTCCCTTGAAGTCGTACTGGGATGTGAAAATGTTGGGACCCCTGGTCCAATTCGTACACCATCGCAGTAGACAATATATTATACTTGTTACAGGATATATGCGGCCCGACGCGTGCGGCACGAAGCGCGGACCGGATCAAAAACCCTCCTCCTTCATTGCCCGATAGTGCTCAAGCTCCTCACGCATCGACTTCACCTGTGCCATTAAGTCCGCCAGCTCCGATTGCTCGGATTTCGCTGAAGCGGCACTTATACTTGCCGAGGGTGTTGTCGTGACGGGGGCGCTTGTCGCGGCCTGGGTGGATCCCGAGGCAACCGTAGCCCGCGCATCGGCGCGTTTTGTGTAAGGTTTGTCCTTACAATTAGGGCACTCGAATCGTCGGTACCCTTGCTTCCCACAGCCGAAGCTGTCGCGACTTGAGGTCTAGCGACAGGGGAAAACCTAAAAGGAGCTGGGGGCGTTCGACTAAGTCTCACCGAAGCGATGGTGAGCAGTGCTCAAACCTAAGGCTAGGGACAAGTAGTTAGCATTGAATAAGTAAGTAAGTACAGGGGCTTACTGACCTAGGGACAAGAGGTCGAAACTGAGGTCCCTAGGGCAGCAGAGGCCGGCTTATATACATAGGGAGATTAGGGCAGGCTGTGCACGTTGGTCCGTGCGCAGCTGGTCTGTGCGCAGCATGCCGACTCGGCCCCGGGGGCCGGTGAGTCAGAGCGGCTGTGTCAGCGGGGCCCGAGCTGTGCCGTGCGCTGCCGCCCCATCTAATCTAATCGTACAGTAGATAACGAAGTGTCCATATCAGGCAAGTAGTACAGAGGTCGCGGGTTCGAGCCCGCGAAAAA